>NC_069502.1:787184510-787352010 GCF_027579735.1 Bombina bombina | reverse complement strand
TACTGTGACACTGGCACCAAGCATCTCAGACAATAAAGCACTGTGATATTACTGTGACACTGGCACCAATTATCTCAGACAATAAACACTGTGATATTATTGTGACACTGGCACCAATTATCTCAGACAATAAGCACTGTGATATTATTGTGACACTGGCACCAATTATCTCAGACAATAAGCACTGTGATATTACTGTGACACTGGCACCAAGCATCTCAGACAATAAGCACTGTGATATTACTGTGACACTGGCACCAATTTTTCTCAGACAATAAGCACTGTGATATTATTGTGACACTGGCACCAATTATCTCAGACAATAAGCACTGTGATATTATTGTGACACTGGCACCAATTATCTCAGACAATAAGCACTGTGATATTACTGTGACACTGGCACCAAGCATCTCAGACAATAAGCACTGTGATATTACTGTGACACTGGCACCAATTATCTCAGACAATAAGCACTGTGATATTACTGTCACAGTAATATCACAGTGCTTATTGTCTGAGCTAATTGGTGCCAGTGTCACATTAATATCACAGTGCTTATTATCTGTCTCAGATAATTTGTACCAGTGTCACAGTAATATCACAATGCTTATTGTCTGAGCTAATTGGTGCCAGTGTCACAGTAATATCACAGTGCTTATTGTCTGTCCAGGGGCAAAAGCTACAGGGGGTGCTGAGGTCGCAATTGTGTTTGTTTGTGGAACCATCAAATTACAGACCTTGTTACTACAGCATGAGGGGAGGGGGTAAACAGTGTCACTGTACAGTACCCACTATATACAGTATGGGGGGGCAGGACTATAAAGTGACCACAGTAGTTTGTGACATAAAGTACTGGGGCTGGTAGGGTCAGGCCAGCCATCTCACCGGCAGATTCAGAACTGTGTCACTGACTCACTATATACAGTACTGGTGGGTTAAACAGTGTCACTATATACAGTAATAGGGGGGGTCAGACCATCTCACAGACAGTTCGCACAGGGTACCTCCTTTTGCAGACGTGATCTGATTCACATTTTTTTCTGTAATAAATGTAAAAAAAAATAATAATATATGTTTAAAACTCACTTTTCTTGGGTGGGGGGGGTGTGAGGGGCCCTTCTTAGATTCTTGCACCTGGGCCTGTGGTTTCTAGTTACGCCTCTGCATGCAACCGGAGCGTAGAAGACTACTTCAACTTGTCTTGTTGTACTTGTTATCTATATTTGGCCGGCGGCGCATCTTTTTAGGTAGGTCAGTGGTGGCGGGGGTTGGGGTTCAGGTTGACTGACTCACTGTCTTCTTCTGTTGTTGTTGTTGTGACAGTGACTGTGTTAACTTCGAAGTTCGAATCGACTATGTATTGTGATATAATAATTGTGATTACTATTAGATTGATTTAGATATGTGTCAGACTGTCAGTGGCGGTGGCGGGCCTCAGCTTTTATAGTGACTCCTGTCCTCCTGAGCCTGCTGGGGCCCTGGGCCAATCTTTTATTTTAGGCGGCAGTGCGGCACTAAGTTGAAGTTAGATAACGTGAGTTGAAGTTGAACATTATACATTATTACAACGAACTTGCAGCCTCGCTGCCAAAATAGTCAAGTGACTCCAAGTCACTTCCCTTGACTATAGAGGCAGCGAGGGCTGCAAGTTCGTTGTAATTAAATGTATATCAGTTGACAAGTTCAACTCAAGTTATCTAACTTCAACTTAGTGCCGCCTAAAAGAAAAGAAAAGATGGCCCAGGGCCCCAGCAGGCTCAGTCACACGACAAGGAAGTTGGTTTCTTATTCAAGCTGTTTCTTATTCGTGAAATTCTGTTTCTTATTCATGGAAGTTGGTTTCTTATTCAATTTTTTTTAAAATAAAAAAATAGGTTTTATTAAAATAATAATATGATTCATATAAATGTAGTTACACAGAGGTGGAAATCTCTTTATATAACAGATATACAAACTTGAAAAAGGGCCTACGTTGGGACCACTACAAATATTACTATTTTGAATAAATAAACATATATTTTCAAAGGGTTAATAACCATTGGGCCACTGATTTCACTATGAATATATACAGGGTAGATCCCCCTCCATGCCATGCAATTGTTTTTAGCCTGGCCCAATGGTGTTTTGGGCACAGAAATTGATGCCAATCCTGGCATAGGTGACATAATTCTCAAATTTTGAATAAGTAACAGATATTTTCAAAGGGTTAATAACATTGGGGCCACTGATTTCACTATGAATATCTACAGGGTAGATCCCCCTCCATGCCATGCTATTGTTTTTAGCCCTGGCCCAATGGTCATTAACCCTTTGAAAATATTGGTTACTTATTCAAAAATGAGAATTATGTCACCTATGCCAGGGTTGGCATCAATTTCTGTGCCCCAAAACACCATTGGGCCAGGCTAAAAACAATTGCCATGACATGGAGGGGGATCTACCCTGTATAAATTCATAGTGAAATCAGTGGCCCAATGGTTATTAACCCTTTGAAAATATCTGTTACTTATTCAAAAATGAGAATTATGTCACCTATGCCCAGTGTTGGCATCAATTTCTGTGGCAAAAAAACACCCATTGGGCCAGGCTAAAAAACAATTGAATGACATGGAAGGGGGAATGGGATCTACCCTGTGTAAAATCATAGTGAAATCAGTGGCCCGAATGCGTTATTAACCCTTTGAAAAATATGTTATTTATTCAAAATAGTAATATTTGTAGTGGTGCCAACGTATGCCCCTTTTTTCAAGTTTGTATATCTAATTGTTATATAAAGAGATTCCACCTCTGTGTAACTACATTATATGAATCATATTATTATTTTAATAAAACCTATTTTTTTATTTTAAAGTAAATTTAAAGCAGTCTGACAAAAAAATTGAATAAGAAACCAACCTTCCATGAATAAGAAACAGAATTTCCCGAATAAGAAACAGCTTGAATAAGAAACCAACTTCCTTGTCGTCTCAGTCACTATAAAAGCTGTAGCCTGTTTTTGGTTATTTACTACTACTACTAGTAATAATTATTATTAAATCAAGTCACCTATTTTATGTAACCTCTCACCCTATTGAGTCAGCTCAAGAGGGATCTTGGGGCTGCTAAGAACCCCAATAATTACTGAAATACCCCCAATTATCAATGGTGTCCAAACTGTCCATATCCAAAAATTTGCAAGTCAATTTTTTGTTCTACCTAGGGAAGGCAAGATGTAAATGAGGAGATGGTGTATTTAAATAATAGGCAATATGTAGTGGAAATTATTGATACTAGTTATTCATTTGTCCAGTTTTTTAAAGTCCATAGGTTTAATTAATGTAAAATATCTCATATGCATCACTGCATTACAAATATGGAGCAGAAGTAAATAAGTGGCAGTCAAGGGGGTCAAACTGCTGTTCATTTGTGGTGCAGAGTGCAGACTGCAGAGAGACAAAATGTTGATTTTTATGTTACTAGCAGCCATGGGGTAAAATGGCTGTCACTGCTCAATTGTGAAAAATATACCTGGTTAAATGAAGAGTGGCGGGCTATTGGGTAGTGAGCTTTGTGTGACTCTGAGTCTGACTTATAGTGAGTGACTGAGGCTGCCAATCTATTGAATCACATTCTTTTTTTTAGGTAGGTGGCGGCTGGCGGCACTTGATGAAGTTAGTTAGTTGATATTATTTTATAACACACACACTTGTGTTCTTGTAGATTGTGGGGTGTCCAAACTTCTGTCTCAAAGGGCCACAAAGTTTTCTCTTTTTTCTTTTTTCTTCTTTTTGCTAAGATGGAGGTGAGATTTTATTTCTAGATAGAAATAATACAAGTACAATAGATAGACATGTTACATTATTTTGGTTTGTATGTGTTGAACTTGCCAACTAGATATTATGATAACTAATGTACTTGTGTTGTTGTAAAGGCAAAAACACACACAAATGTATACACACATATACATACACATGCAGATATACACTAAACACACACATGTATACACACATATACCTACACATGCAGATATACGCTAAACACACACATGTATACACACATAATACATACACATGCAGATATACACTAAATACACACATGTATACAATTTCACACATATACATACACATGCAGATATACACTAAACACACACATGTATACAATTACACACATATACATACACATGCAGATATACGCTAAACACACACATGTATACACACATATACATACACATGCAGATTATACACTAAACACACACATGTATACAATTACACACATATAACATACACATGCAGATATACACTAAACACACACATGTATACAATTACACACATATACATACACAAGCAGATATACACTAAACACACACACATGTATACAATTACACACATATACATACACATGCAGATATACATACACACACATATCCTTTGAAAAGCATATCTAAATATGCTCTGCAGCTACTGAGCATATTTAGATATGAATTTCAACAAAGGATATCTGATTTCCTTCATTCTTTTGATATCCTTTGTTGAAAAGCATATCTAAATATGCTCAGTAGCTATTGAGCATATTTAGATATGCTTGTCCACAAAGGATATCCAAAAGAATGAAGGAAATCAGATATCCTTTGTTGAAATTCTCATATCTAAATATGCTCGATAGCTATATAAGCATATTTAGATATGCTTTTCAACAAAGGATATCAAAAGAATGAAGAAAATCAGATATCCCTTTGTTGAAAATCATATCCTAAATATGCTCAGTAGATACTGAATGGTGGCTGCATATAGATATTGGCTCGCCCCATGTGCAATTGCTATTTCTTCAACAAAGGATATCTAAAGAATGAAGGCGTATCCGATTCCTAGACACTGCCTCACCAGCCTCTGAAGTCACGCACATCACTGATGGGGATCTCTGTTTCTCTAGTAGTAGATGTGCAATCAACAGCATTTATAAACCACATATATAGAGCAAGCAAATGAGCGAATTAAGGAATTTGATAATAGGAAACTCCTCACATCCGCTGTAGCCTTGTTCAAGCTGTAATGTGTACAATTTAGTACATTTCATTAATTCCAGACAGTACATTCCATTTTAGACTCATAAGTCCGTGAATACTTTACAAATGACTTCTTGCGCTTGAAATCCTCCTCCTTTTTAGGGTGGTGAAAATCCGGATGCGGTGCCTGCTTGCTGCTGCGGTTGAAAAGCTGTGTGTTGCATCAGTAACACTCAGGGGCTGGATCTCAGCTGTGCAAATGACGTCACACGCCAACGGCCGTTTCACCCCCATGTGACCCGAGCGTTCTCATGGGGGGTGAAACGGCCGTTGGCGTGTGACGTCAATTTTGCACAGCTGAGATCCAGCCCCTGAGTGTTACTTGATGCACACACAGCTTTTCAACGCAGCAGCAAGCAGGCCACCGCCATCCGGATTTTCACCACCCTAAAAAGGAGGAGGATTTCAAGCGCAAGAAGTCATTTTGTAAAGTATTCACGGACTTACTGAGTCTAAAATGGAATGTACTGTCTGGAATTAATGAAATGTACTACATTGTACACATTACAGCTTGAACAAGGCTACAGCGGATGTGAGGAGTTTCCTATTATCAAATTCCTTAATAGCTCATTTTGCTTGCTCTATATATGTGGTTTTATAAATGCTGTGATTACACATCTACTACTAGAGAAACATAGATCCCCCATGTAGTACCAAGGTAGCAGGTACCTTTTTGCAATATTGGTGCTACCCTCTGGTCAGGGTGTTGTTTCTTGAACATAGAGTGTTAAATGTTAAGCATGTAACTAATTGTTTTACCTAAATGCTAAAGTATATAAGTGACTGGCATAGCTCCCTCAAATTATTCTCAAGGTAACAAGTTTCCAAGTTTGTTTGGGTTACCCCCCTCGAGTGAGGTGTAGCCACCTTCACTTGTGTATTTTTGAGTTATTTTGCATGGATCCCCAATATTATCCATGGTAGCAGATTCCTGTAATTATACAGGGCTACCCGCTGGTAGGGGTGTTGCTTAATAATTCCTTAGCCTCATTTTTACGGTTTCTATTTGCATCGTGTTTACTCACAGTGAGCTGGCCAAGCTTTATCTATGTACATTATTGTATATTGAAATGTACATGTTTTTTTTGTTTTTTTGTTTTTTTTTGTTTTGTTACTTGTTTGCACAGATATTAAATTTTACTAATATCTAATCTTGTGTGGTTTTAGTTTAGGGGACCCAGAAGTTGTCTTGGTTGCGCGAAAAGCTTTTGAACACCTGCTCCTAATAAATTTAATTAAAAAAAATTCGAATGTGTCAGTGACTTAATTTTATAATTCTATGGAGTGCTGAAATCCCTGTCTTTCTTTGGAAAGAACACTACTGTGTCCTCTCCAATATTTCTCTCTAAATACTTTAAGTAAATTTATGTGTGTTACAGGGTCTGCACCCAAATAATAATTAATTAATTATCAAGCAGATTTTTGGTACCTTCTCCCTAATAAATATAGTGTATTTTATATATATATATATATATACACACACCACAACAATATATATATATATATACACACACACCACACATATATATATATATATATATATATACATACATACATACATACACAAACACCCACTGTATTTATAGGTATATAATCTATGCACTTTGGTTAATGAAAGCAAATGAAATCCAGTGAAGGGTTGAATGGTTTGCCTTTGGGCCCTGTGAATCCTCCTCTGTCACAGAGTCTTACCCACTTAAAGGGAAACTCAAGTCAAAATTAAGCTTCGTGATTCAGATAGAGCATGCAATTTAAAACAACTTTCCAATTTACTTCCATTAACAAAACGTGCACAGTCTTTTTATATTTACACTTTTTGAGTCACCAGCTCCTACTGAGCATGTGCAAGAATTCACAGCATATACGTATATGCATTTGTGATTGGCTGATGGCTGTCACATGATACAGGGGGAGTGGAAATAGACATAACTTTGCAATTTATTTTTAAAAAATCTACTACTCATTTGAAGTTCAGACTAAGTGCTATTGCATTGTCTACTTATCATGCATTTGTTGATTATGCAAATCTACTGTATTGACTGGTCCTTTAAGGCATAATAGTCCTATTTCTGCTGAGGGGAGCTAAATAATCCCAGAGCAAGGCACACAGAAATGTAAGCCACTATGTTCCACACAGTGTGGGTGATCACACAGCAGGACCGCTGACAAGCTTGCATTTAGTGTATTGTAGGAAGTGTTACTGCCCATTACTATAGGATCTAACTATCCCTCTAACAGGACTGTGCTCTAGCTCCTTCCACCAACAGTGTTTACTGAAGCATTTCTGTTCACTGTCCAGAGGGAACTTCGTTCCTCCTGCAAAATTAGTGCAGGAACTCCGTTCCCCATGCATTCCCGCTCGACTTGACCCCTGCTCCCTTTGTTTTATAGACCATTAAAACTTTTTGTCAATATTTAAGCAGTTAATGAAACAAAAAATGCATCTACATGTTATTCTCGGACTAATATTTTCTTTGACTGCATCATTCTATCTACAATTTATATAGGGCTAGATAACGAGTGGAGCACAAACATTTACACCCCCCAAACTATAAGGGTTATATCGTAAGGGTTTGCGCTTATCGGGCGCTTACTGCTTGTTGAGCTACACTAGAATGATTATTGCAACTTCAGATCTCTGGCTAACTGTTTTTTGCAAAACAAAAAAGTTGCACAAAAGACATAAAAAATACATTACAAAGTACACTTACACTTATAATAAAACTATCTAATAAAAAATATTCAATAAAAATCTTGCACGCAAAAAAAAATAAAAGGCAGGCAAAGGGCTTTAACATAGAGATACATACAGTACATATACATTTCTAAAGAGCTCTATGTATGTACTATATATATATATATATATATATATACACACACACACATATATATATATATATATATGTGTGTGTGCGTATATGTATATATATATATATATTTATATGTGTATGTATGTATTTACAGACATATATACACATATAAACACATACATACATATGTATAAATTACAAAATAAAATGACCCAAGGAGAGACAACAAATATCCTTGATAAAGCCAAGCTGTCATTGGTGAAACGTACGTTGGGGAACGTAGTGACATAACCGAATAGTGTCTTTCTGAACCTAACAGCCAAATCTCAGAGACACTGTGTTATTTAACGGTCCGTGATAGCGGAGGTTCTTGCTATGGAACATTCTCTAATATATGCCTAGTGATATCACTTTTTAACAATAATCATTTTACCTTTAACCGTTGTGAGTGCCACTTCTGTGTCTCCATTTGGAGTTTCAAAGAGCCTTTATATCTAGAGCTTGATGTTAAGCTCTAGAGTATGTGAGTAGATTAACCCTTCATTACCTACCTCCAAATGTGTTGCAGGACTTCACTATTTGCAACTTTCTTTCTTTTTCTGAGGTACCCCTGGACCAGCCAGCCACATATTTGGGACTTTTTTTAAAGTATATCCTTTTTGTGCCATTAAGTAGATGTAAAAACATATTTATGCAATATTCATATTTTTATAAAGGTTTTAACTATGTATTTACTGTAAACATTTCACATTCCAATGTTCTGCACATAGCAGAATATGTTGTATGTATTTCTAAATAGATATTCCTATAACATGTAATCATGTATATATAGGTATAGATATATATTGTACCAAAAAAACATCAGATATATGTAGAAATATGGATTTATGAATAAATAGAACATATTCTGTTATGTGAAGAACATTGTAATGGGAAATATTCATATTTTCGTGTTGGGTTTGTGCAAATGGAATATGCGATCGGGTTTGCACGTAAGTGGGGGGGGTTCACTTTTTCCCCCCATTGATTTCTATGGGTGAATACATAAACGCACACGCAATATTCTAACTTCTGATTTTTGCTAGAGCGAAAATAGTTTACTTTCAACTCATAATACGAGCGCAACCAGACGAACGCAAAAATCTTACTTCTATAGCAATTAACGCTCAAGCGGGAGTGTTAATTTGCACTTCACTTGTAATTTGGCCTTTAGTTTTTAATGTCCCTTTAAGCACCACCTTCACTATCCCACATCCAGATGTTAGTACCGTTAGACTTTTGCTTGAGCGCTAATATATTACTTTCTAAAATAAAAGTGCTATTGATTTAACTTGATAGTGCACTTGTTAGTGCACAGTAGCGCTAATATTTTAATCTAGCCCATTATCAGCTATTTAAATGATAAGTCCATGAATTACTTTTGATATCTTTTGATTTCAATTATTAATTGTTCCTGAACAATAAAGGTATGAAATACTTATTTTTACGTTTAGCCACCAATCAGCAAGCGCTACCAAGGTGCTGAACCAAAAATGGGCCCGGAGCCTAAGCTTATATTCCTGCTTTTCAAATAAAGATACCAAGAAAATGAAGAAAAGATGATAATAGGAGTGAATTAGAAAATTGCTTAAAATTGCATGCCCTTTCTGAATCATGAAAGAGAAAAAATTGGGTTTACATATCCCTTTAATATAAATCATTGCAATGTGTATTATTAATAATTTTACCTTTATTCTTATTTTTAACATTATTTGTGCATAAGGGGGCTGTGGGTCTCTACAAGAAAGCAAAGGAGTAGCTTTTTCTTTGAAATGGTTGGTAGGAGAAACATTAAACATTGTATATTAATATCTCAAGTGTTTAATGTCTCTTTAATGTATCAACTATGACTTTATATGCTAATTTTGTGAAATTTTAATGTACATATTTACCACCACTACAATAAAGTAAAAAATTAGATCAATGCACTAGAGCACAAATAATCCCATAGGGGGCACTTCCTACTTAAACATATACTATATATCAAAAAGACAAATAGCAAACACAAAAGCATACAGAAAAGTCCATATAATCCAGAACAAGGCAGCTCTCTGTCAAAGGACGGTCAAATCCTGGTGAATGATGATCTGTAAAAAGGAAAGAAAGGCACCACAATGGCCCTAGTACCACCAAAACAGATGATAAACAGAATGGAACAAAGAATTTACTCACAAACGTGAAGCTCCCAATGGTGCTATTGGAGCAGGTTGGAACTTCACAGTAGTCCAGCTCACTGTTCAACCGACTGTGATATTAGGCCAAACCTTCTGAGAAAATTCCCCCAAAATACCCTATATAGGGGTAAAAAGCAAACAACCATAGTCCAGTACAGTAGAGGCAGGGACAAAATTTTTTGGAATGATTGCACTTACAGGAACGAAAGCACCTCCAGGTGCAATCTAGGTTAACTGGGATTTCACAGCCACCCAGCTGACTGAACTCCACAGCAAAGGACTGGATACACTCCACAATCCCAAACAGTAATAAAACAAAGTCCGCCGCAAGCAGCAAGTGTATTAATAAAAACAATTTCTCTGTTAAAAAAGCAACCGCGTTTCTCAGCCTCTGGAGGGCTGTTTCCTCAGGCTAATCTAAAAACCATTTGAAAATACACAAGCTATATAAAAGGTAACAACCTCTTTAATAGGTTAATTAATTAAACAGTAACATCTGTGTATGCTGACATAGTTGATTGTTAGTTGGCATAGTAACAGCAATAAACAAAGCACTTGAAAAATTAACAACAATGCTCAAATCATACAATTAAAGTTTGACAATATATTGTTTGGCATAGTAGCGACAATAGAGCATAAGGGGCATATTTATTAAGCTCTGTATGGAGCTTAAAGCCCCATGTCTAAAGACTGCTGCTCCATAACATGTTCGCCTGCTCTGAGGAGGCGGACAGCGATCGCCAGAAATCAACCTGATCAAATACGATGATCGGATCATGTTGGATAGACATTTGATAATTAGGCCCCCTAATTCTGAAAATAAAAAATTCACCATAGTACTTGAATTATACATTTTTGAATAATATATATACCTTTCCCATATAACCAACAAATTTATGATCTCAAATCGCAGTATTAGGGATATAATACCATTTTTCAACATATATTTGTACTCCCCCAAGCATTAAAACAAGATATAGAGTTCTATTTCGGGAAATCTGTTTGTTGAAGATCCCAATAATAAACACAGCTTAGAGTCCAAAGCATTTGCTGCACATATATGTTTACCAAAATAATAACGACAAAGGACATGTGTAATGTGTGATCAAATCTCTGATCACATAGATGACACACTACCTAAATTGACAGACAAGCGAATCCAAAGCCATATTGACTGCACCGCCATCAGACCCCAAACCTTCCACCTCATGTGTAGAGAGGTGTGTGTAGGAACGACAAATCTAAGTGAAGAAAAGGCTGTACGAGGGTGGAGCCGAGATCACTCCAACACAATATCAGAAAAAACATCAACACTAAAGAAATTAAATTGAAACAAGTGACAGGACTATGTGATGTATGATCAAGTCTCTGATCTTGTAAATAACCCACTACCTGAATATATAAAAACCAATGTGCACAAAGCAATAGCGTCTCCACCATCAACACACCTCACACCTACTATCTTGTATGCATAGAGGTGTGTGGATAAACAACCAATCAAAAGAAAGGAGGCTGCATGAGGGTGGAGTTGAGGTTGCTCCGACACAATAACAAACACATCAGCACTGAGCAATTTGGGCCACCCAATCAGTAAAGGATAAAACCTTTTTTGGAAACAGATGGTCTAACAGACGTGTGCAAAATATCAGTGCTAACCTAAGAAGAAAGGCTAACAGCAACCCTATGTTAGGATGCCCTAATCAATGATTAAACGGTCATACATATAAAACCCAAATCAGTGTTATTCATAAAGTCGAAATGACTCTAAATGAACACTTCAACAATGATAAGAATATAAAAATGTGTGACCGTATCGCCAAGGGACCATCCTAAAGTCTAAACCCTAAAAGAACAAATAACTAATTGTAAACTCAATAGATGCTTCCATAAACAATAAAATTTAGATGAACAGTGAAATGTGATATGTGCAGATAACTATATGGGAATCCAAAAAATTATTATTCCAAAAACGGAGATTGACTATGCATATCTAAATAGATCATCCAATTCTAACCTATATACCTGCTAAAAAATTATGATAAAAATAAATAATAAATTAGTATGTGAAAAATGAATAAATGCTGGTGAATGTTGTATAGAGATAATAGAGGTGTGTGAGGGGCGTAAAATTAATTATTTGTGCAGGGCGGGGGGCTAATTATTCTAATATTAGTGGGGAAAAATAAAAAAAAAAACCCTAATAGGTGAACCAAAATGCTACAATGTTGATCATAATGGTAAGAATAATGAGCATGCGCTATATGCTACTTAGTTTATCTATGTGGTCATATGTAAAAGGGATGCAATAGATGCAGAGTTGCGACTAAAAAATAAAAAAATGATAAAACATGTATAAGAAATATAGACTAATACTAAAGAAGGCGTCCTGCCACCTATCAGACCCAAAATTATATCAGAATAGCTAAAACATATACTAAGAACATATAAAAATATATAAACTACTAATGTGATGGTAAGTGGCCCAATGTGCTCCAATAACAGTCAATCCTCAAGGACAGTATTGGACATCATCAACATAACGTTCCCTTGGCAAAGATATTAGACATATGTGAAGGATTTAGTGCACTGTCACTATCTGACATGCAGATGTTAGAGAGTCCTAGAGTGGTAAAAAATAACTTTGCACTTGTAATATAAGAACAAAAATAGAAGCACTATTGATTGCACTTGAGCAATGTTAACTCATAGTTGCGCTAATATTTTTGAGCTTCACGTGTTAATCTAGGCCTACATCTACAGGTTAATATGTAACTAAGCAGGTAGTCAGAATTTTCAGACAATTTGTAAAGCACAGTCTTAATGTTGCCATACGTTAATCTCTTTAGTAACATATAATACTTTAGATAAGCTTGTAAATGTAATATTGGGGTATTATAGCTACAAATTTATCATGTATTATAGTGTATCAAAATAGAAAACTAAATTTACAACTAGTATTCAATCTGGAGATGTATTATGTATAAGTCTTATTATTCTTCCAAACCTTTATTGGGGGACTGAGGGAAAAATCCCTTTTTAATACCTGTTTGCTTTTTGTTGAATGTCAAGAGATTGTGATATAGTACCTCATGTATTATTTATTTTGGCATGATATATGAGCTCTAAATGTTTTTTTTAATCTTTTTTGGTTGTAGATTTGGTTGTTAGATAATGTAATTAACTTAGGGGGTCTTTACCCTCTCTCTCCTCCCCAATGTGATTGACTGTTACTTTTAAAGGGAGATGAAACACACATTATTATTTCAAGATTAAAATAGAGAATTGCCATTTTAAACAACTTTCTAATGTACTTCTATTAGCAAATATCATTCTCTTGGTATCATTTATTGAAAAAAGGAGAGTGCACTTGTTCTGGATTCTGCTGTTGAGTTGTGTCAAGTAAAATACGGTACTTAAAGGAATAGTAAACCCAAATATTTTCTTTCATGATTCAGATAGAGCTCACAATTTTAAGCACTTTCTAATTTACTCCTATTATCAATTATTCTTTGTTCTCTTGGAATTTTTATTTGAAAAAGCAAGAATGTAAGCTTAAGAGCGGGGCCCATTTTTAGTTCAGAACCCTGGGTAGCTCATACTAATTGGTGGCTACATTTACCCACAAATCAGCAAGAGCAACTAGTTGCTGAACCAAAAATGGACCAGCTCCTAAGATTAACATTCCTGCTTTTCAAATAAAGATACAAAGTGTACACAGAAAAATTGATAATAGGAGTAAATTAGAAAGTTGCTTAAAATTGCATGCTCTATCTGAATTATGAAAGACAATATTTAGGGTTACCTGCCTGGTTTCTGTCTGCATAATGAGAGAGAGACTGCCTACTACAGACCTGCCTATGAAGTGCCACACTGATTAAATGTGAGGACAAGGTGTGTAAACTGCAGTCGCGAATGCATACAATACAGGGGAAACACTGACCTTTCTAATCTTCTGCTGACTTATCTGTATATATGAGTATAATACTTTATTTTAATATGTTTTACTTATACTTTGTAAAAAAATTTTTTAACCCATTGACTTTAATTCAGGAGGCCTTTTAATCAAAGGTCTGTCGGACCTGATCGCTCTCCATATTCAGCATTGCACCAGCAGCTCTTGTGAGCTGCTGGTGCAACGCCGCCCCTTGCAAACTTGCGGGCAATCGGCCACCAACAGGGGGGTGTCAATCAACTCGATCGTACTCGATCCGGTTGAATTGTGGCGATCTCTGTTCGCCTCATCAGAGCAGGTGACAGGTTATGGGAGCACATACACAATAAAAGATAGACTGCGCTTCTCTGACAACACTGGAAAATGTTACAATCACTATATTATAATAAATACATACATTTTAGCAAAGATTTTCAAATCTGGCAGACATAAAACTCTAAATGAATAATTATTTCACCATGAAACATAAATTAAACACAATGAATAGAGCATAACATATGTATTGATAAATATAAATATAAACAGTACTTCCCAGATAGGAGTAACGTTGAAAAAGATGGAGAGTGTGCGGGTGCTGCTCTCGTAAAAGGGTGCAATGAACTGTGCTCCTGCTCCCAGAGAAAAGGCTTGGAATTCTGTCTCCTGTGCCGCAACTCATCTTGTGAAAGATTCACCCTCCCTTACCTGGTGCTACGCCTGACACAGTTTCACTGCTCAAACCGAGCCGGCTGTGACGTCACACGCCAGCGGAACTACCCTGCAATTCCGGATTCACCTCTGCAAGCTTTCTCCGGTAACAGATAATTGCGCTAGCAGCCTAAACCTCCTACAACCTAAACGGACTTGCACAATACTTCTACTTGAACACTTATAGTCCTCTATATAAGGGCAAGTGACGGACTCCATCCATTAATTGGGTACACCCAATGAACATTAACCTATCATACCTCTCTATATAGGAGGTGTGTCCCTCCCCGCCAAGCAAGCTCCAATTAGGGTAGTGATATTCTCTTGAAAAAGTCGGGTCGCAACTCGACGAACGCGTAGAGTTTTGTGCACTGTGAAGGATCGAGCTACATTGAGTAGCTTACAACAACGGACCTGGCTGAATCGCCAGGAACCTGAGACGTTCCCTTGCCGTGATCTGTTTCCGGTTACGCCTAGGATTCCCGCAATACCACAGCGGACCTCACAAACAAGCTCAGTCGGTGGAGGATCACAGTGGGCTGGATAGAAACGGAGGACTGTCTGGACCCAGTGGTGACTTTGCCGAGTGGTGATATTTTTATGCCCTGTACTTTTTATGTTTTATGTACGTTTTTTACTTACATTTGACCTCACACTCGGTTTTTAATTGTCATTAAAAAGCTTTACGTTCAGAGTGGGCTTGCACTCTGTGTCCGTTTTTGTATTTGCAGGTTATGGAGCAGCAGTCTTTAGACCGCTGATCCATAACTTGCGTTTCTGGTGAGTCTGAAGACTCGCCAGAAACACGGGCCGTCAAGCTCCATTCTGAGCTTGATAAATGGGCCTCCAGGTCTCAGGTCGCACTAATTCTTCTAGAGCTATTAGGGTTTTGGTTTGAGCGCAAACCATCAACACATATCAGCACTATTTAGCACGGTTGGGATATCCATTGAAAGTAATAGGTTCACTAGAGAGGTCAGCCACACTAAGGGCTAGATTACAAGTGGAGCACTAATTTATCGCACCCACAGATGGGATAAATTTGCCTATTTACAGGAGCGCAATAACTAACCAGCCATTACAAGTAGCTGGCTATTGCTACAACAAGCTTGCGGTAGCAATTAGCGCTCCAAAAATTAACCAGAGGTCAGACTTCTGGTTAATTTATTAAATGTCCCCCAATTTTCCCCCCAAAAATGTGTGAGGTCCCTTTTTAAAAAAACAAAAAAATTTAGCTTTTCTTTTTTCTTTTTTTTAAGTGCCTTTACATTGTGGTCTATGGGGTCTGTGTGTTCCCAGTAAATATATATGTATAAGCTTATATACATTTTATGTGTATGTGTTAAGTGTATATACACATATTAACATATATATATATATATATAGCCATATACATATCTATTTATATTTGCTGCCCATTGCTGTGCGACCTACCCCCTTGTCACAGCATGAGAAAGAGGCTCCCACTGGAGCCTATGGAAGTGTTCTCTTGTGAGAGCAATACTTCTGTGGAATGAGACGTGAGGTTGCGTTCGCATTGCACCTGACTTGCACCTTTACCTTTTCTGCTAAAGCTGATTTACCATGGACTTGTAATATCAAGTTGTACGCTAATTTTAGTATGGTCCAGCGATTATTGCAACCTCATGCTAGCATTAGCGCGTCACTTGTAATCTAGATTTGATGACAGGTATACAGTACTGCACTGTATTATTTAACCTAGTTTTTACACCTATTTTTCATGTCATTGGGGCCAATTTATCCAAGGTCTTGCGGACCTGATCCGACAGTGCTGATCAGGTCCGCAAGACCTCGCTGAATGCCAGCCAATCGGATTGGATCAGCCAATCGGAATTGAACTTGTTTCTGATTGGCTGATTCCATCAGCCAATCAGAATGTTCCTACCTTAATTCCGATTGGCTGATAGAATCCTATCAGCCCAATCGGAATTCGAGGGACGCCATCTTGGATCGCAGGCATGAATAGCCTTACGGATAAATTATCAGGATACATAGATAGCTACTTGCAGAAATATGTTCAAAATCTTCCATAATATATTCGTGATACCACGGATTTATTACAAAAACTTGAAGGGGCTAAATGTGATAAGGATTCCATTTGGGTCACTGCAGATGTGAGCGCTCTATATTCAAACATATCTCACGAATTAGGTATATCTACAGTGAGACATTTTTTGGAGGATGACTTATTTATGCCTGCTAAGCAGAAGGAATATTTGCTTAGTCTTATTGAGTTTATTTTAAAACATAATTATTTTAAGTTTTTAGATGAGTTTTATCTACAAATCAAAGGTACGGCCATGGGCACCAGGTTTGCCCCAGTTTCGCAAACCTCTTTATGGGTTATTTTGAAAATAGATACATTATAACTCCAACTGGTGGGGCAACCTGGTGTACTATGGCCGCTACATAGATGACCTTTTATTTGTTTTAAAGGGACCATTGAAGGAGGCACATACCTTTTGTACATTTTTAAATAAAAATGATATGGGGTATCCAGTTCACTTCCAATGTGCAACCAGATAGAATTGAATTTTTAGATCTTAACCTCTCATTGATAGAAATCATAATATTTGCACTTGCACATATTTCAAGACTGTTGATTGCATAATTTTTTACATTATTCCAGAAACCATTATTCCACCAATGGAAGAATAATATTCCATTCAGTCAGTTTTGCCGTATAAAAAGGAACTGTAGTTCAGACGATACATTTCATGAGCAGTCACAAATATTAATAGAAAGATTCAGAGAAAAAAGGGTATCCCCTGTAATCCTTAATAATGGATATAGGAAGGGCATGTGAGAGAGATAGAGCTTCAATACTTAATCCCAAACAAAAATAACAATAATATTCAGATACCAAAGAACATAACATGAAGAACAACCCCTGTTCGTTACTCAATATAATTCTAACCATAAAACTTATCAAAAAGACATTACAAAAACACTGGCCCATTTTGCTTAAGGACCCCCATACTGAAAAGAAATTTAAATTCCACCCCTAGTATTGTATATAGGATGAGCACCTAATATTAAGCAATCATTAGCGCCAGTAAGGTGGTCATCTCTAAAAAAGCAATTAAAGGTACATCGAATAATAGCAATAATATAAAAAAATGGGCCGTAAAGGTGTTTTTAGATGTGGCAACTCCAAGATGCTATATGTGTCAAATATATAAACCCATGGAGCAAAAAAGGATTACAGCACATACGACAGGCGGGTCATTATCAGATTAGGGCAATACCTCACATGCAGCTCATCTTTCGTTATCTATGTGTTATCCTGTAAATGTGGGATACAGTACCTAGGGCGCACAATACGCAACATTCGCACCAGATGGAGTGAACACTTCAGAAACATTCGATATGAATCTGATAAACATAGTGTCTCAAGACACCATATACAAGAACACAAGGGGGAACCATGTAGTTTTCAAAATCACCCCATCGAAAGCATTTACCTCTAACAAGTACAATAGATTCATCAAGCTTCGCAAAGAGAGACTTTTTGGATCCACAAATTTGGATCACTTTTTCCAGACGGTCTCAACGAAGTTATTGACTCTGCTGCTTTCTAACTTGCATCTTTTTATAATTTTTGGAGTACATTTCACTTTATTTTTATTCATGCTGGTAATTTTTTATATATATCACACACGCATTATAGACCTAGACTAGGGGATTAGTTTTATATTAGTTACACACATATAAGCAATATTAGTTTACATAGGACATCTTCCATTGTATATTGCACATAGTAACATGTTATGACTTTGGATTTTTATATACTCTTCTCACTTCGACACATATAAGGTTCACTATTTACTTTTAGTACTTGTAGCAGTACTCATGTAGATACATCACATTATCACTGTAACCATTATATTAATCATATGCACATAATCAGGAACTATTGGTGATTCCTGATAATAATAACTAATAGTCGTTAGACCTTGACCATCAATGGTCCTTCACTTTGTTTTATATTTCTACATATAACTCACTATTCTTCTACACGTATGGGAAGCAATACTATTCATAGTACTATGCCCATCACCTATGCCTTTTGGAATTTAGGAGGGGGTTATACTCACAAGTACTTGAGACAAAAAATTAGCATTATTACAAATGTTCACCTGAATACATCATCATCCAAAAAATATTGAAGCATATAACTATTATACTAAACTAATAATGTTTTATTTCAGTGTGTCACCCTTATAGGACATTAGATTAGATTTTATATGTACATAACCTAGAATATAGATACTGAATCTAGATACTGTATAAATGGTTGCAAAAAAATCCCTTTAATTGAAGAGTATATTGCAGTGAAGATACCATCACTATAGATGTACTATTTGGGATGACTGTACTCAAATACATATCATGTATAGGATTGGACACCTTACAATAGGTATACAAAATAGGAGCAAAATACTCCGTTAAATCGATTCAGATAGTGCAATAGATGTTGCAGGATTTTTGGCCATTTCTTTTCCATCACCTATTATCTTTCATTTATTTAATATTATATTCATTTCATATCTATTTTAATCTACATATTTATATATTGCTATTTTGATTATCAGACATATAGGGTTTTTCAGTTAAATAAAAGTAAAGAGTTCCATTTAGGGTAAAGAATTAGCGCAAAGAAATTCACTAATAATAGTTACTTTACGACAGGAGGTCCCTTTAATAAATCATATGAGAAAATTATATACAATTAAACCTTGAATATATACTTCAATCTAGATAGATATTTATTGCATCCTATCCAAGTTGTCAGTATTTGGTAGTGGAAACCAAATCTCACATTAGGTGTTTCATTTATATATATATATATAATTTAGTTTTTAGCTGTGTTGCACATTGGAAGTGAGATCGAGAGATCTCACAAAGCGTTATCTATTGAAGGTCATTCTTAAGAGGGAAAAATAATGATGTCTGCAATATTAAGTAGATAACTATATTTGTAACTTTGTATGAACATACCATGTTTGAAATTTGTATTGTATATGTATCCATTCAAATTACGTTACTAAGTATCAGCTGGATGTTTGTTTATAGCCAATGGCTGAAAGCTACACGCCTATTGGGTCTGATGGGGGGAGGGAGGATTTGGTAATGAGCGGCAATATATAGCCGATTCAAAATGTTTATACAAATAGCCTGAAGAAACGGCCCATAAGTAGCCGAGAAACGCGTAGCAAAGAATACATACTGATATTTACTTGTGGAATCTGTATGGTTGTTTTTAACACTGATTAAAAGTCTATTTTATACCATCGCATGTGATTCTATGACAAGTATATCCTCATTACCAATCCTTGGGAGTTAGTCCGTTACCAGTTCCTGTTGGCGTTGGAGACCAGCACTAAGGAGACACAGCGGCTCAGACTCTGACGATTACCACAGCGAGAGAGTGCACCGGAGAGAGCTAGCTGGCTTGCTCTGATAGCCAGTCTGCGCCTACCAGCACATTGGTGTGCTAAGTCAAAGTGTGAGTACCCTGGGTATAGCATACTTGTGCAGGGGGGTCCATTATCACACTGGAATACACACATTTGTCGCCTCTGTTTCCCCTCCACCCCTATAGATCTGCCTCCGGTCATTTAGGAGAGAAGAGGGCATTCACAGGAGGATAGTGCAGTATTATCGGCAGCAACTGGTTCTGCTCCACATCATTGGGACATTGGATATATGAACACTGCACATATATTTGGGACTGAATATCATTTGTTATATCGTCTGTATGGTGAGAGTCCATGATCTATTCATAGTTTCTCATATATATTGTCTGTTATTGTCTTTATCACTAATAATCTTTGTATTCCACCACTCAGTTTGTTATAGCGCCCTCTTGTGTGTTTATCATACTCATATTCCAGTTCCTTATTCCAATTTTTGGTATTAAGAGGTGCAGCTTGTCTCCCACATTGGGAGGCTATCTATTCCCGTCATATTTACTGATAGTTCTAGCGCCCTCTCTAGTGACTAAGGTCACAGTTGTTTATCAGCTTTTAAATAGGAATAAGTTATTTAATAAGAGTTAATTTATTTCGTTAGATTTAAATTATATTTAATTTAGGGGGGTGTTAGGGTTAGGGTTAGACTTAGCATTAGGGGGTTTATAAAAAATTTAATTAGAATAGCGGTGAGCTCCGGTCGGCAGATTAGGGATTACAGTTTGAAGTTAGGGTGTCGGCGATGTTAGGGAGGGCAGATTAGGGGTTAATACTATTTATTATAGGGTTACTGAGGCGGATTAGGGTTTAATAACTTTATTATAGTAGCGGTGCGGTCCGCTCGGCAGATTACGGGTTATAAGTGAGGGCAGGGTGGAGGCGACGTTGAGGGGGGCAGATTAGGGGTTAATAAATATAATATAGGGTCGGCGGTGTTAGGGGCCAGCAGATTAGGGGTACATAAGGATAACTTAAGTAGCGGCGCTTTGCGGTCGGCAGATTTAGGGGTTAATTATTGTAAGTAGTTGGCGGCGACGTTTGTGGGGGGGCAGATTAGGGGTTAATAAATATAATACAGGGGTCGGCGGGTGTTAGGGGCAGCAGATTAGGGGTACATAAGTATAACGTAGGTGGCGGTCGGCCAGATTAGGGGTTAAAAAATTTAATCGAGTGCGGCGATGTGGGGGGGACCTCAGTTTAGGGGTACATAGGTAGTTTATGAGTGTTAGTGTACTTTAGAGTACAGTAGTTAAGAGCTTTATGAACCGGCGTTAGCCCAAAAGCTCTTAACTACTGACTTTTTTCTGCGGCTGGAGTTTTGTCGTTAGATTTCTAACGCTCACTTCAGACATGACTCTAAATACCGGAGTAAGAAAGATCCCATTGAAAAGATAGGATACGCAATTGACGTAAGGGGATCTGCGGTATGGAAAAGGCGCGGCTGAAAAGTGAGCGTTAGACCCTTTTTTGAGTGAACTCCAAATACCGGAAGTTAGGCCTAAAACCAGCGTTAGGAGCCTCTAACGCTGGTTTTCACGGCTTACCGCCAAACTCCAAATCTAGGCCATATTGTTTTTTGAAAGTATGTATATTTATTCATAGCATTTAAATCAGTGTTTCTCAATCCCAGTTCTCAGGACCCCTTACTCATGCCAGATATTAATTATATTTTAACTAGAGCACAGGTGAAATAATCAGCTAGTTAAGATATAGGTGCATATTTATCAAGCTCCTTCAGGCTCGCCGGAGGAAACAGAAGTTATGATGCAGCGGTCTCAAGACCACTGCTCCATAAACTTTTCCCCCCTGCTCTGAGGCGGCGGTCAGAAATCAACCCGATCGAATATGATCGGGTTGATTGACACCCCCAGGCTAGTGGACGATTGACACCCCTTGCTAGTGGCCGATCTGCAGGGGCGGCATTGCACAAGCATATTCACTGCTGGTACAATGATAAATGCCAACAGTGTATGCTGTCTGCATTTATTGGATGTACAGCGGAACATGATCCTAAGACTGGGTTTGGGAAATACTGATTTAAAGGGACACTAAACCCACATTTTTTCTTTCATGATTCAGATAGAGCATGCAATTTTAAGCAACTTTCTAATTTACTCCAATTATACATTTTCCTCCGTTCTCTTGTTATCTTTTATTGAAAAAAGCAGGAATGTAAGGTTAGGAGCTAGCCCATTTTTGGTTCAGCACCTCGGTAGCACTTGCTGATTGGTGGCTACACTTAATCACAATCAGATATTTACATTGTTTATCAAAAACATTTTTTTCATTATCATTTTGGTGAAATATGGGGTGAATAATTAACATGTTTGTCTTGATAACAATCCAAATTCTCAATACTTAATGACACATTTTACAAGCGTCATGTTTTACTTATTGATTGCACAACTTAATGAAAACACCTACCTTAAATATGACGAGGCACCCCCCAAAAAAAAAATCAGAATGGAACATTGGTTTGCACAAATACAAAACACACTGACATATTGGATTACATTAGAAAGCAATGTCACCAAACAGATACAAATGCTTCTACTTAATCAATCTATCAGTTAAAATGAATCCATTAATAAGAAGCACTGTTATAATAATAAAAACTAGTCAAATCCATAACCCAACAAATGCACTTGCCCACTTTACTTATTACACACATATTTCTATGGTTTTGGAGCACAACAGGGCATTGACACACAACACTGTTTGCCTTGGATATTATGCAAGATATTTTATTGCAAGCCTTGTGGGTTAATGAAATACAGGAGAGATATTTCTTGACACATTCAAGTTGGACTTAGATCCATGGGGTAGATGTATCAAATGTCAGACGGACATTAGCCAAACATCTATTGATGCCGACATCCTACGCTGTCGGCATTTATCATTGCACAAACATTTCTGGTGAAATGCTTGAGCAATGCCGCCCCTGCACATTCGCGGCCAATTGCCCGCTAGGAGGGGGCGTCAATCATTCCAATCGCATTCAATCAGGATGATTGCAGTCCGCCACCTCAGAGGTGACGGACAGGTTAAGGATCAGCGGTCTTATGACCAGTGCTTCTTAACTTTTGTTTTAAATATATATATATATATATATATATATATATATATATATATATAGTATGTGCTAGTGGGAGCAAGCTGCTGATTGGTACCTGCACACATTTGTCTCTTGTGATTGGCTAACTAGCACTCAACACCAGACCCACTATTTATCGCTTTTGCTAGCACGCAAACACCGCCAGAAGTAAACTTTTAACATGAATGGGTTAGTGCTTCTGATATCGCGACCGTACTAACTTCTTCTGGACATAGCTTCAATGGAGAGGACAAACTCGCGTCATATTCGCAAGTTGAAAGTAAAAAAGGTATTTGTGAGTAAAAGCCTCTGGCGTGCGAATATCTGGAAGTTGGATAGTGCAGCCACTCTATATCCCTCACCTCATAGACTTTTACGGGCCTGCTGTATTATATTATTATATTTATATACCACACAAACACACATACACATACAGTAATATATATAGACATACATACACACACACCCGCATATATAAAGCATTTTTGCTGAGTGAAGAACAAAACTATTTCTACTATTTATATTTTTAAAACAACATTGTATTACAAATAATGATGTGGTATGTGTCAAGATGTTCGACTGGTAGGGCTCAAGGTGTATTTATATGTGCGTGCATCTGTATGTGTGTATGTGTATAAATATATATATATATATATATATATATATATATAGTATGTTTACATATGTATGTGCACACATACAAACTATGTATATATATATATATATATATATATATATATATATATATATATATATTACATACCACATACAAATTCACACACATATAGCACGGGATCAGTCTTATATTTCAGGAAAGTTCCTCCTCAGTGAAAGCACAATTTGGCAATAGAGCCTAATGTTCGTTCCTGGTTGAGCGCTTATACTTGTTGTTAATATGTAAAAAATGATCATTTGGGGTCTCCCTAAGGTAATGGGGGAAACCAGACTTCTGCTTAATGTGCCTAGAGGAATATGGCTGTACCTCACTGACGATCACCTTGGGGTTTGCCATGTTCCTCATTCAGAGGAGGATTGCCTGGTATTTCAGGGCTTGACTGACCTATATAAGTAGGATCAACTGATATACTTCGGGAAAGTTCTCCCTTATGGTTGAGCACTTCTACTTGTTAATATTTAAATACAAGTTTTGTAGTCTACATTGAATATGATCGTTTACTTATAATTTAATTATATGGTTTATATGAGTTTTTATGAATAATATAATTATAATTCCCATTTTCACAGTGTACTTTAAGGAACACTGAACCCAATTTTTTTCCTTTCATGATTCAGATAGAGCATGCAGTTTTAAAGGGACACTCAGGTTAATTGAATTTTCATGATTCAGATACAGCATGTAATTTTAAACACACTTTCCAATTTACTTCCATAAAAAAAAATGTGCACCAGTCTTTTATATTTACAATTTTTGAGTCACCAGATCCTACCTGAGCATGTGCAAGAATTCACAGACTATACGTATATGCATTTGTGATTGGCTGATTGCTATCACAATGGTACAAGGGGAGTGGAAATATACAATACTTTGAAATTTGTTATAAAAAAATCTACTACTCATTTGAAGTTCAGGACTAAGTGCTATTGCATTGTCTTGTTATCTTGCATTTGTTGATTATGCAAATCTAATGTGTTGACTGGTCCTTTAAGCAACTATCTAAGTTACTCCTATTTATCAAATTTTCTTCATTCTCTTGGTATCTTTATTAGAAAAGTACAAATGTATGTTTAGATGCCGGCCCATTTTGGTAAACAACCCTGGGTTGTTCTTGCTGATTGGTGGATAAATTCACCCCACCAATAAACAAGTGCTATCCAGGGTTCTTAACGAAAAATTGGCTGGCTCCTTAGCTTAGATACCTTTGATTTCAAGTAAAGATAGCAAGAGAATGAAGAAAATTGATTATAGGCGTATATGAGAAAGTTGCTTAAAATTGAATGCTCTATCTGAATCGCAAAAAAAAATGGGTTCAGTGTCCCCTTTAAGAGCTAGATTACAGTGAAGCGATATTTAGTGCTTCCGCTAGAGCGCTAATTGCGCTAGAAGTAAACGCGCGCCAACAGCTTACTTCTAGCGTAATAGAACCGTCTCGCAAAAGAATAACCTTTTCCCCTATAGAAGTCAATGGAGAAAAAAAAGTGAAATAAATACTCAGGGCTCGTTTCCATTGAGACGTTTAAAAAATGGAGCCGTAAGTTACCGAAGTTGCTGGCAGCTAAAAGTAATTTACGGATCCATTTTAGTACCAGGTTTCCATTGAAATAGTTTGCCGGATTGCTGTGCAGTTGCCCTTTTCGTGTAAGTGCAAGTTAGCGTTGTGTAACACTTCCACCCGATGCCAGATTTTCATGAAAATTAATAGGTTACTATGGTAACCTATTCATTTTAGATTTAGGGTTATTAGATTAGGTTTAATTTTTTTATTTTGGATAATTTTGTTTATATTCTTTTATGTAATCTTAGATTTTTTGAATTTTTTTTGTGATTTTTAGATTTTTAAAAATTTTATTAATTTTAGAATTTTTTAATTTTTTTGTGATTTTAGATTTTTTTTTATTTTATGTAATCTTAGATATTGTATTTTAATTAACTCGTAGGTTTTATTTTTTATGTAATGTTAGGATTTTTTATTTAAATTTTAGGTTAGGTTTTTAATTTTAGTAGTTTAATTAATTTTTTTAGTTAATAGTCTTTTTTATTTTATGTAATGAGGGTTAATTTAGGGGGGTGTTAGGTTAGGGGGCTTAGTCGATTAGATTAACACAGCATTGAGGTGGGATGGCGGGTCTATGGGTTAATAGTTTAAATAGTTAGATTGCGTTGTGGGGGGATAGCAAAATAGGGGTTAATAGTTTAAATAGGTAGATTGCGTTGTGGGGGGATGGCAGATTGGGGTTAATAGTTTAAATTGGTACTTTGCGTTGTGGGGGGATGGTGGTTTAGAGGTAAATACATTTTATTGTAAGTTGGGATGTGGGGGGATGGCGGTTTAGAGGAAAATACACTTTATTGTTAGTTGTGATGGGGGGGGATGGCGGTTTAGAGGTTAATAACTTTTATTGTTAGTTATGATGTGGGCGGTTGGCGGTATAGTGTTTAATACCATTTTTTTATAAGTTGCGATGTGGGGGGATGGCAGATAGAGGGGTTTTGATATGTCCAGTTTATTTTTTGGGCGGGGCGAGTTAGATTTCAATGGGAAATAGGTCTCAAAAGCTCCTTTTTCTTATTTTACACCTAGTTGAGCTGGGTGTCATTTTTCTCAATGTATCGGCAGCCTCTGACAGTGTATTAACGGTTTGCTACGGTCATTGGAAACCTGGTATTATTTATAGATTAGCGGCTTCTGATACTTTGTATAGGACACAAAAAATATCTTCAGCAGACCGGAGTCTGTTTGCCGAAATGGAGGTATAATGGGCCCGTTGGAAGCAGTCGTTGAGAAACGATATTGCTTCCGGACAGCATATTTATCAGTTTGGCGAGTGCACGCAAACCTAATTACGGCTCAATGGAAACAAGCCCTCACTCGTTAACCCCAAACTCAGACTGTAAAATATGATTATTTTACTTTCTAATGTCCTGCACATAGCAGAATATGTTCTATTTATTCAAAAATACATATTTTTATATATACAGTATATACTGTATAATACTGTATATATATATATTATATATATATAAATATATATCTTATATATATATATATATATATATATATAATGGTATTTTGTTACAATATATATTTATACTTATATATATATATATATATATCTATATAATATATATATATATATATATACACACACATATGATTATATATAGGTATAGATATATATACAGGATATGAATATCTCTTTAAAATACACAAAAAATAAATATTGCAGAAATATGTTTTTTTTCATGTTTTCATCTACTTAATTGCAAAGGGCTCCATAAATACATATGTACACACAAACACACACACACACACCACATATATATATATATATAATATTATATATACACACAGTATAATTTTTATATATTATATATATATATATATAATATACATAATACATATACATCTTTAGACCTCCTATCTTTGAGCCCTTATAACTTGTGTGCAATATTTTTTTTATATATATTTTTTTATTAGACTATCGGCTAGATTACGAGTCTTGCGTTAGGGTTAAAAAGCTGCGTTGAGAGGTCACAACGCTGCTTTTAAACGCCCGCTGGTATTACAAGTCTGGCAGGTACAGGTGTACCGCTCACTTTTTTTGGCCAGACCGCAAATCCACTTACGTCAATGCATATCCTATATTTTTTATGGGACTTGCATAGTGCTGGTATTACGAGTCTTTCCAAAAAGTGAGCGGTACACCCTCTCCCTGTCAAGCTGGTACCGCATTTTTAAAGTCAGTAGTTAAGAGTTTTATGACAACACCGTAGCATAAAACTCTTAACTAAAGTGCTAAAAGTACACTAACAGCCATAAACTATCTATTAACCCCTAAACCAAGGCCCCCCCACATCGCAAACAATAAGAAAAATATTTTAACCCCCTAATCTGCCAAGCCGGACATCGCCGCCAACTATAATAAATATATTAACCCTAAAACGCCTAGTTAAATATTAGTCAATAGGATTGGAACAGCCAATAGAATGCCCAGCTCAATCCTATTGGCTGATTGGATCAGCCATAGGATTGAACTTCAATCCTATTGGCTGATTGCATCAGCCAATAGGATTTTTTTCTACCTTAATTCGATTAGCTGATAAAACTCTATCAGCCAATTGGGATTGAAGGGACGCCATCTTGGATGACATCATTTAAAGGAACCTTCATTCAGTCGTCGGCCGTCGTTTGAAGAGGATGCTCCGTGTCGGATGTCTTAAAAGATGGACCCCGCTCCGTGCCGGATGGATGAAGATAGAAGATGCCGTCTGGATGAAGACTTCTGCCCATCTGGTGGTCCACTTCTGCCTGGTTGGGTGAAGACTTCTGCCTGTCTGGAGGTCCACTTCTGCCCGGTTGGGTGAAGAAGTCTCACGGTAGGCGTGATCTTCAAGGGGTTAGGGTTAGGTTTTTTTAAGGGGGGATTGGATGGGTTTTTAGAGTAAGGGTTGGTTGTGTGGGTGGTGGGTTTTAATGTTGGGGGGTATTTGTACTTTTTTTTTACAGGTAAAAGAGCTGATTACTTTGGGGCAATGCCCCGCAAAAGGCCCTTTTAAAGGGACAGTAAACCTCAAAATAATGTTATATAATTCTGCACATAGTGCAGAATTATATAACATTATATTAGCCAAACTTTGTAAAACCTAATATTCCCTTTTAATTTTTTAAAAAATGGCTGTTTTACAGACCCGCTCTCTAGTGATCTTTCTGAGCGGGTCTGTTTTGTTTTACACAGCCGCATCGGGCCCAGCTGTATACGTCACAGCCCGGCCCGAACGCGCCATTATACACAGTGCAGCTCGCTCCTGCTTTTAGTGTATATATTTATATATGCCGTGATTTTTTTGGGCGTATCCATGCCAGTGCCTCACCCGCCTCCTGACCTCACTGCACGTTACTGGAGCTAGCTAAACACATCGACAAGCCAATGACAAGTGGCAAATATGTGCAGCCACCAATCAGCAGCTAGCTCCTGATCCTACCTAGGCATACTTTTCAACGAAGGATACCAAGAGAACTCAGCAAATTAGATAATAGAAGTAATTGAAAAGTTGTTTAAAATGTTATGCTCTCTCTGATCATGAAGGAAAACAATTGCTTCTTCATAACCTTTTAATGATTTATTGGATATGATTATGCCTGACATGTTTTAAAATGTTTTCACATTGGTAACATTAGTTGTAAATATCATTTTAACACTCTAGGCCTATGAAATTGAGCCAAATTTGAGCCTAAATAATAGGCGCTAATATAATAAAGTAAAAGTCATTAATCGGGCTCAATGTAAACTGTGGACAAATTGTACTTTTTTTGTCCCCTACAGACTTTAATAGAAGCCAAAAACCAACCTTCTGCTGTCATAATTTGGGCAAGCTCAAGACAAGAATCTGTTAGCTTTGTAAACTTCTGAACGGTGTTTTCCTTTTTTAGCTTTCATTTTAACCACTTTTGACCAGCTGTTGCTAATTAGCACACAGCAAATTAAATTCAGCCTTAGTTGGTTTTAGTAATCAGGTTGAACAGATTGCAACACAATTGTTTCTAAGGAATATAAGAAGGTGCTTCTAAAAATCAGAAAGAAAGAGTGGACAGAATTACTCATAAGCCTTCTGCAAGATGGTGAATATTCAGATATGATATTAGTTCTAGTTGCAGAGTAATGATGTAGAAAGCAGAGAAAAAAATAAATGAAATGAAAGAGTATTTAGGGGGATAAAGAGGAATTACAACAAAGAGAAGGTTTAATGGCCAATTTGATTATTGAGGTTCTCAGCCATAATGAGTAATGATTTTACCTTAGCAGACATTACATCATTAATTCCAATAAACTATGTTACTGCACTGATTGATGCTTGTGTTGATACAATCCTTGTTAGCAATGAAACGTCATCCAGAGGAAGAGTAGAGTCCAACTAAGGAGGAAAACTGAGTTATGCCTGATAGACCATGGCTCTTAGATCTAAACACACAAAAGGATATATACTGTGCATAAAAAAGGGATCATCACCAATGTTTTTAAAGGAACCCCTTGGCAGTTTGGTAGTTAGATGCTGACAAGAAAGAAAATATATATAAGAAAGAGTGAAATAGAACCTATAAATTATGCAGATATGAAGATTACCAACTATTTTTAACATGGCACAGATGTTAGATCCAAACAAGAATAAATAATTTACTAATAAACTACTATCGTTCATACTGGCCGAGAACTGTTTTCTGTTTAGTGAGTCTCTTTATGTAAGTGAAGAGTTTGAGCACTAATGGAGCTTTGAAACTGTTTGTTGCATAAGAGGGTTGCAAGTTTTAAACTTTATATTGTATACCCCGAAAAAAGGTGACCCCATTTAACACAATCAATCATTTCCATGAATTCTGTTTCTAGCCAGAAATGTATCCAAACTATTTTTAGATATTGCCATTCACTACCTCCTCTGGTAATAAGTTCCCCATTTTTTTTGCTCTTACAGTGAAAAAACATTTCTGTTGCAGGAGATTAAATCTCCTTTCTCCAGCCTTACATTGTGTGTCCTCTTGTCACAACAATTTTCTAGAATAAACTTTAGCTTTTTACTACTACTCCCAATCCCCTTTCCCCCTGTTGGCTAAATCTCTAGTCCCATTTAAATAAATATATTGGCCTGCTTATTTTTACCTCCAGAATGTAGAACCTTGCATTTTCCCATATTAAATCTCATTTTCCATTTACCTGCCTATTCTTCTAAATTTTGCAGATCCCTTTGAAAAGCAAGTTCATCCTGCTCTGACCTAATGACCTTATACAACTTTGTATCATCTGCAAAAATAGAGATGTTGCTACTTAATCATTGCTCCAAGTCATTCATATTTTTTTTTTAAAAGAACAGGGCTTATTACTGATCCCTGGGGACTCAACTGATTACCTTTGTCTAATCTGAGTATGATCTGTTTATTTCTACTCATTGCTCCCTGTCTTTTATCCAGTTTTTTATCCATGTGCTAACATTTTCAGCTATTCCCAGTCCCTGTCACGCCGCGCCACTCTAGCCGTTGCTAGGGGCGCGGCATCTTCCTCCTGCTCGTTGCCAGGGGCACGTGTCGGCTCAGATGCGTGCGGCGCTGACGTCAACACCTGCACGATTCTGATGCCGGCTCAGACATCAGTGGCATGAATCCTGCGCCTATTTAAACTTCCCCAAACGATCTGTCACTGCCCAAGTATAGGTATTACTTTGTTTACTCCTGGGTGTGACAGATCGTTCTTTCTAAGTGCCTGATAACTGTTGCTGAATACTGCCTGCCTGACTGCTCTACCTGCCTTAACCCTTAAACTGCTGGATTGATTACTGTTGTTGAACCTGCCTGTCTGACTACTCTACCTGCCTTAACCCTAAATCTGCTGGACTGCTTTGCTGTTGCCAAACCCTGCCCGTCTGACCATCCTAGTGGTTTATCCTTGGACTGCTTTGCTGTTGCCAAACCCTGCCTGCCTGACCATTCTAGTGGTTTATCCTTGAACTGTTTGCTGTTGCCAAACCCTGTCTGTCTGACCATTCTAGTGTTTCATCCTTGGACTGCTCTGCTGTTGCCGCTGGCGACTGTCCTGCCTGTGGTAAGTGCCCGCCTTCCTCATCTCGCTAACTTTCTCTGCTCTGGGATATTCCCTATCATTCCGGCTCGATGCCGGGATAACAAGACTACTGGCCGGAGTTTGGTCTATAGAAGAGTTTCCACGAGCGTTACATTATACTTGGGCCATGCAGCCAGATGAGGTTAGGCACAAGCTGTTATCTTCAGGACAGATGTTGGGAACCCATACCACACAGTTGCAGAATATGGACCTCCAAGTTGGAGGCTATTACCGCTCAACTCTCCTTACTAGTTGCAGCGAGGATGCCGGTCCTGTTACTACAGCACCAGCCCCTACTCCTAGTACTGTGACTTCTTCCTCGGCTTCTGGAAGTATACCCCGGATACCCTTGCCTGACAAGTATGATGGTACTACTGATTGCAGGGGCCTTTCTGAACCAATGCAAGCTGCACCTTCCACAATGATCCTCACACCTTACAGTCTCACCAGTCAACGGTCACCTTTATCATTTCCCTTGCTAAAGGACAAGGCCCTAGCCTGGCTCTCTCCCCCTTTTGGAACCAGAACGCGCCACTCCTGCATGATGCTGATGATTTCATTTCTGCTTTATCTTCTGTGTTTGGGACTTCTGGCCGTACCTCTGCTGCGGAATATTCTCTCCTTGATCTCTGCCAGGGCAAGAAAACTGTGGCCCAATTTGTCATCGAGTTCCGCACCTTGGCACTTGAAACCACTTGGGATGGCAGTGCTCTCAAGGCAGCCTTTAGGAGGGGTCTCCATGAATGCATCAAAGATGAACTCACTTATCGTGATATTCCTTCTCTCGCTTTCAGGAAAGACAAGCCGAAAGAGACAGAACAAGGAGGGTCCTTCCCTCCCATCCTCCTATTCACCCAGTTTCGGCAGCATCCACTACCCCTTCAGCAGCTCCAGTTACCTCAGTAGAGGAACCCATGGATCTATCCTCCTTCAAACCTTCAGAGTCTGAAAGGCAGAGAAGAAGGACTCTGACATTTGGCCGGGAAAAGCCATTGCTTAGGGGATAACACAGGGGTACCTCTAAGCATGATCTCAACTAAATCCCCTCACTCCTCTCGGATCCTGGTACCTATTACCCTTACCTTCCTTCAGAATACTGTCCATACTCAAGCCTTCATTGATTCAGGGGCAGCTGGAAATTTCCTGGATCACCGTTTTATGATTCAAGCTTTCTAAATATAACTACCCTGGATGGCACCTCCCTTGGTTCGAGCGTGATCCATTTTGAGTCAGCACCCCTGACCCTGAATGTGGGAGTCCTCCACACTGAACAGCTGCAGTTTGAGGTCATTCATTCCCCAGAACAGCCTGTCATCCTTCGTCTTCCTTGGCTTCGGGTACACAATCCACAGTTCGACTGGGCTGAGAGACAACTGGCTTCCTGGGGTACCTCCTGTTTCCACTCCTGCCTTGCTAAAGTCATTTCTCTGCCCCGTATTCCCATAGCCAGTATACAGACTCCTTCAAACCTTCCTTCAGTATACACAGAATTCACGGATGTGTTTGAGAAAAAAGCAAGCAGCTGACGTGCTGCCACCCCACCGTCCTTATAATTGCAAGATCAATCTCTTTCCCGGATCCCCACTTCCTAAAGGGAGGACTTATCCACTCTCCAAGGCTGAAACCAAATCCATGGAGGAGTACATCCAAAGAACCTAGCTAAAGTTTTCATTCGCCCTCCTCTCCTGCTGGGGCTGGCTTCTTTTTTGTCAGTAAGAAGGATGGTGGGCTCAGACCCTGCATGACTACAGGACCTTGAACAACATAACCATCAAGAATCGTTACCATACCATTGATCACCGAACTGTACGACTTACTCCAGAATGCTCGCTTTTTCACCAAATTGGACTTACGTGGGGCATACATTCTGAATCGCATCTATCCAGGCCACGAATGTAAGACCGCCTTTAACACAAGATCAGGGCATTACGAATACCTCGTAATGCCCTTTGGGCTGTATAGCGCCCCTGCAGTCTTCCAGGCATTTGTCAACGATGTCTTCCGTGACCTCCTCAACCGCACTGTCATCGTTTATCTGGATGATATCTTTGTTTTCTCTTCCACTTTAGAGGAGCATCATAGGCACGTGAGACAGGTGCTTCTTCGTCTCAGAGACAATTCTTTGGTAGCCAAGCTAGAAAAATGTGAGTTTGATCAGGTCAGATCCAATCTTGGTTATGTCATCTCGAAGGAGGGTTTTGCCATGGATCCTGCTAAACTCACCGCAGTTCTAGAATGGCCTCAACCTACCTCTTTAAAGGAATTGCAGAGGTTCTTGGAATTCTCCAACTATTACCGCAAGTTTATAAAGAACTTTTCTCAAACAGTTACTCCTCTCACTGAATGACAAACGGTAACAAAAATTGTGAACATTGGCCTCCTGAGGCCATAAATACCTTCTCTTGTCTGAAAAAGGCTTTCTGTTCAGCTCCTGTGCTCTGCCATCCTGATCCTGACCTACAGTTCTTTAGAGGTTGATGCCTCCGAGATAGGGGCTGGGCTGTTCTTACCCAAAGGGACCCTTTGACTTCCAAGTCACACCCTGTAGCCTTTTTCTCTAAACGCTTTACTCCTGCTGAGAGGAACTACGATGTGGGTAATCGTGAACTCTTAGCCATTAAGATGGCCTTGACTGAATGGCATCATTGGTTAGAGGGCACCACAATCCTATTCAGATTCTCACCGACCACAAGAATCTGACTTACCTATAGACTGCTCATTGACTCAATCCTTGACAGGCCAGGTGGGCCTTGTTCTTTTCCCATTTAACTTTGTGACTCTTATCTTCCTGGGACCAAGAACAAGAAGGCGGGCGCCCTTTCCCGTCAGTTCCCTCACTCAAGTGATTCCTTTAGAAGCTCCTATTGAACAAATCATACCCCCCTCCTGTGTGGTTGCTCAACTCAATGCCACCCTTCTGCAAAGATGCAACGTGTTCAGTATAGTAAACCTCTGGTGCCTCCATGGCCTCCATATCCTCTTTGTACCCCTGAACCTACATATCCCTGTGCTAGCCTGGGCTCATGATAGCAAACTCTCAGGACATCCTGGTTCGACTAGGACTTTCAAGCGTCTTTATCAACATGTTTGGTGGCCTACTATGAAGTGATGCTCAGGATTATGTGAAAGCCTGCACAATTTGTGCGCCAACAAGACTCCCGATCTTTGCCTCCCGGCTTGCTCCAACCATTGTCCATTCCCAAACAACCATGGACACACATAACAATGGACTTCATTGTGGACCTTCCTTCTTCCGACCACCATACAGTTATCTGGGTTGTGGTGGACCACTTTTCCAGACTGGCTCACTTCGTACCCTAACCAAACTGCCTTCTGTGCAAGAATTATGGACCATTTTTCTCTTGCATGTGGTACGACTTCATGGCATTCCTGTGAATATTGTTTCTGACAGAGGTCCACAGTTCATCTCTGCCTTCTGGAGAGCCTTTTGTAAGTTGATTGGAACCACTGTTTCCTTGTCGTGGCTGCCATCAGACCAATGGATAACTGAGAGAACAAACCAGTATCTCGAAACCACCTTAGAGCCTTTGTCAATGCTCGCCATACCAACTGGTCTGAATTGCAACCCCTAGCTGAGCTGGCAAGAAACACTCATTGGCACTCTTCTCTTCGATGTTCTCCATTTCATGCCGCAGCAGGGTATCAACCTTGTGTCTTCCTCTTTTAGCTCAGTCCACTGGGGTCCCTGCCGCAGACCGACACATCACTGAACTCACCACTCACTGGCAATGTATTTGTTTTCAGCTGCGTTCAGCTGTCTCTAGATATAAGAAATTTGCTGATCGTCATAGGGCTTCTGTACGTGCCATTCCAGTGGGTGAACGTGTTTGGATCTCTACGACATATTCTCTACGTCAACCCTGTCACAAATTGGGACCTAGGTTTATCGGTCCTTACAATGTCCTGAAAAGACTGCTCCTGTTGCCTACAAAGTGGCCTAGCCAAAAACCCTACGCATTCATCCAGTCTTCCACATCTCACTACTTAAATCTTACATCAAGAATAATATACCCGGCTCCGAGCTCCTCCTCCTCTGCTCCTGGTCCGGTGACCCCGAATATGAGGTAACTAAGATCCTGGACTCCAGATACAGGCACAGACAACTGCAGTATCTGATTCATTGGAAGGGTTACTCAGTGGCAGATCGTTCCTGGGTTCCTGTCCGTGATGTACATACTCCATCTCTGGTCTCCAGATTCCATGCTGCTCATCCTTTGAGGCCGACTCTGGTTCCCGGAGGTAACCCTTCAGAGGGGGGCTATGTGACGCCACGCCGCTCTAGCCGTTGCTAGGGGCGCTGCGTCTCCCTCCCTGCTCGTTAACAGGGGCAGTGTCGGCTCAGATGCGTGTGGCACTGACGTCATCGCCGCACGCTGCTGATGCCGGTCAGACCTCAGTGGCGCGAATCCTGTGCCTATTTAAACTTCCCCAAATGATCTGTCACTGCCCAAGTATAGGTATTACCTTGTGTACTCCTGGGTGTGACAGATCGTTCTTTCTAAGTGCCTGATTACTGTTGCTGAATACTTCCTGTCTGACTATTCCTCCTACCTTAACCCTTAAACTGCTGTATTGATTACTGTTGCTGAACCTGCCTGTCTGACTACTCTACCTGCCTTAACCCTCAATCTGCTGGAATGCTTTGCTGTTGCCAAACCCTGTCTGCCTGACCTTCCTAGTGGTTTATCCTTGGACTGCTTTGCTGTTGCCAAACCCTGCCTGCCTGACCATTCTATGGTTTATCCTTGGACTGCTTTGCTGTTGCCAAATCCTGCCTGCCTGACCATTCTAGTGGTTCATCCTTGGACTGCTCTGCTGTTGCAGCTGGGGACTGTCCTGCCTGTGGTGAGTGCCGCCTTCCTCATCTCGCTAACTTTCTCTGCTCTGGCATATTCCCTATCATTCCGGCTCGACGCTGGGATAACAAGACTACTGGCCGAGTTTGGTCTGATAGAGGAGTATCCCACGAGCGTTACAGTCCCTTCATTGTGTACATTAATCTCTAATGTGGCACTGTATTTAAACCCATTTGCAAAATCTAACACCGAGATTACGAGTTTTGCGTTAGCCTTAAAAAGCAGCGTTGAGAGGTCCCAATGCTGCTTTTTACCTAACGCTGGTATTACGAGTCTGACAGGTAGAGGCTCACCGCTCACTTTTCTTCCGCGACTCGAGGCTACCGCAAATCCCCTTACGTCAATTGTGTATCCTATCTTTTTAATGGGATTTGCCTACTGCTGGTATTACGAGTCTTGGAAGAAGTGAGCGGTAGACCCTCTCCTGTCAAGACTCCTACCGCATTTAAAAGTCAGTAGTTAAGAGTTTTATGGGCTAACGCCGGAACATAAAACTCTTAACTAAAGTGCTCAAAAGTACACTAACACCCATAAACTACCTATTAACCCTTAAACCGAGGCCCCCACACATCGCAAACGCTATAATAAATTTTTTTGACCCCTAATCTGCCGACCGGACATCGCCGCCACTTTAATAAATGTATTAACCCCTAAACCGCCGCACTCCCGCCTCGCAAACACTAGTTAAATTTTATTAACCCCTAATCTGCCCCCCCAACGTCGCCGACACCTACCTACATTTATTAACCCCTAATCTTCCGACTCCAACGTCACCGCTACTATAATAAATTTATTAACCCCTAAACCTAAGTCTAACCCTAAGTCTAACCCCCCCTAACTTAAATATAATTTAAATTAAACAAAATTAATTTAACATAATTAAATAAATTATTCCTATTTAAAACTAAATACTTACCTATAAAATAAACCATAAGATAGCTACAATATAACTAATAGTTACATTGTAGCTAGTTTAGGATTTATTTTTTATTTTCCAGCCAGCTCAGACCCATTGTTTCCTATGAGGAAATCGTCCACGAGCACGTTTAGCCAGTTTACCGCTGACTTAAGCAACGCTGGTATTGAGGTGAGATGTGGAGCTAAATTTTGCTCTACGCTCACCTTTTTGCGGCTAACGCCAGGTTTAAAAAAAACTGTAATACCAGCGTTGGCTTAAGGAAGCCTCGTTAGAAACGCACCCCTGTTAACGCCAAACTCGTAATCTCGCCGTAAGCATTTTCACATCAACTGATTCCCCTTTATCTATATTTTTACTTACTTCCTCGTAGAATCGAATTAGATTAGTTTGACATGATCTATTTCTCCTAAAACCATGCTGATTTGAATTCATAATCTTTACACAAATATACTCCATCAAATATAATCCCTTATAATCAATTCATGTATCTTCCCAACTATTGATGTCAGACTAACTGGTCTAAAGCTTCCCTGGATCAGCCCTGCTTCCCTTTTTGAAGAGTGGCACCACATCAGCTTTATGCCAGTCCTGGGGTACTATGCCTGATAATGAGTCTTGAAAAAAAAAAAAGTAGAGGTTTGTCTATAACAGTGCTAAATTCCTGTAAAACCCTTGGGTGTAGTCCATCTGGGCCTGGAGTTTTATTTACCTTAATATTATCCAGTTTTTTTTCCTATCCTCTAGAGATAAACCCAGTTAATGGTATGGGTTTGTATGTTCTAGTTTTTTCAAATGATCTCCCATTGGTTCCTCTCTTGTGTATACTGAAGAAAATAATTGGTTTAGTACCTCAGCCTTCTCCCTGTCACTATTAATCATGCTACCTTCCATGCATTTTTTTGTAGTGTTTAAATACTGGTCCACAGGCCCTCACATGATATGTGCATTTGCTGCAGAAAAAACATAATAACTTTTACTAGAAGCATTTTTGGTAATGCAAACATGCTTCTATTTCAAATTTGGGCTGACTTTTCAGTTGGGTACAATTTGTACAGTAAGGATGGATTGCATCTGAATTACATGAGTACATGTGTGTTGGTTGCGTGATTTTTTTTTTTTTAGGGCAATCTTTTTTAGGAGATGGATTTTTTTTAGTTTAGTGTTTTTTTAGATGATGCTTCTTTTGAGGGGTGGGGTATTACTTTCATTGTAGAATAGGGTTGTAATATTTTTTTTTAAAAAAGGCTGTAAAACTAAACTAAAGGGCAATTCCATACAAAAAAAAACCTTCTAAGGGGCTATTCTTGTAGTAATTGTTAGTGTTAGTTTTGAGTTTCTTATTGTGGGCTGTTTTTTGTTTTTTTTAAAGGGGGGCTTAGTTTTAGTATAGGCATAACTGTGGTTATTTTTATTTTTTGTAGTGTTTTTTTCTTTTTTCTGTAGATTTTGTTTTGTTGTAAATGTGATTTTTTTGGTATTTAGTTTTATTTTAGCTAAGAGGTGGGGGATGGTTAGGTGTTAGGTAGTTTAATAGTGTAGGGGTAGTTTTGCATTGGGGAATCGTGCTGATGTAGGGTTAATATGTAGGGGGCTTATTGTGTTGTTAGGATGTGCCGGTGTTGTGGCGGTGGTAGAGGTTAATAAGTTAGGGGTGGTTTGGTCTTTAGGTTATGGCAGATTAGGGGTTAATAGTGTATTTTTTGTTGGGGTATGAGTTTATTATTATGTTAAAATGATATGCATCATTTTTTAAAGGTACAGGATATTGTAAAATTGTTTTTCCCTTTATGTATTTCCATTGACTTGTCATATCAGGTGCAGGTATAGAATGTATGGGGCATTGCATTTTCAGGTTTATTTGTGTATATGAAATTGCTGGTTTTGTGCTTTGAAACCACATTCTATTGAAATTGGTTGAGCATGCAGGTAAAATGAGATCTCATGTTATCCTGTTATGTACACATACTTGCTTCCTTATCTTATATCTGTTTGTAACTGTTACAGACCCCATTCAGGAGGCCAGTAAGCAGATTAACCCCTTAAGGACCAGCGACGTACCCTGTATGTCACTGGTCTTTTTTTGGGACTTGATTGCTTTATAGCGTGGTCTTGCCACCAGCGTTGAGACTGCTCTATTCCACAAAGCCTGCTGGAGGGAGGGCATTAATAGCGTGTTCTTGCTAGATTTGTGCTATTATGTCCTGAAAAAACCCTTAACGACCTGTGACATACAGGGTACATTGGGGCATTAAGGGTTAATGTTTACCTGTTAAAACAGGAAAATAGGAGTATGGGTGTGTACTTCACAGAATCCTCAATGGTTATGAGGTAAAGGCAAAAACATTCTCTTTGCTCCACCCATGATCTCCTACAATCCTTTAGGATCATAAGTCCATGTCAAAATAATAGGAGTCCTATGCTCACAACACAGAGTTGCATTTTCATATAAAAGTATTACAAGCACCATATAAAACAAATACAATTAAACAAACATCTTTCAATATGAAACATGAAAATTGCATAAAATATAAAATGCTCCAGCTACTAAAATATATATACACTCAGTCACAGTTTTATTACCCTGAAACACAACTTTCTTAACTTAATATACTGTCACTGTTGGAATGTATGGTGCCACATTGTATGAGTTGTGAGGTGTATGATTGAGAGTAGTGGCATATAATATTGTGTAGCCCATACAGGTAGTGAGGAAAGGTATATGCTGCTACACTGTGGAGCATGGTCCTGTGGTTGTAGTGATGGCTGACATAGTGTTTCATATGTAAACATATGCTTTGGCTTTCTCTCTCTTACAGATCAGTCTTGGCTCGATATTGTTTTCTATTGCCAGACTTTCCACTTCATCAGCTGGGCACCTTCACTTTCACTATCTACACTAGCACCCGGGTGGAAATGTTGGATTCCGGATCAGTTCACTCTGGCAATTGGTTCTCTGTCAAACTGTTTCTCTCCCCTTAGTGGGACTTGTACTTGATCGCTTTCTTTTTCTTTTCTCTCAGGTGCTGATGATGCTGTTTTGACAAGAGGATTTCCCCTGATCCAGTTCTGAACCTTGCCGGTAAGTATTTTCTCTTCTATGCTCTGTCCAACTCTCAGGGATTCTCAACCAGTATCTTCCAGAGCTGTCCTCATCCGAAGAGGTTGTGTCACTGTGGTAAGAAGATTCTCTTATCTTTGACTCTCTGTTACCTTGTCTCTTTTTTGCAGGTTTCAGTGGTTGTGGTGGTGTCTCCACAGGCAAGTCATTCACTAATAACAGTAAGCTTCAGGTGTAGGGTTCTGGTCCCTCTTTTGTTCCCATTCTCAGGACTCACCACATATACAGGATTGTCTGCTACCTGCTCTTTCACCACATAAATGATCTTCTCCCAATATGGCCTGAGTTTTCCTGGGCCTCCTCGCTCACTCAAGTTTCTGACAAGGACTCTGTCTCCAGGCTTTAGAATCACACCTTTGACTTTTAAGTCATACTGAGCTTTGCCCTCGTGCGACTTGCTTGTCTGCTGTTTTCACTTGCTATTTGATACGCCTCGGCCACCTTTCCAGCCCAATGTTGAGCAAATCCTTTGTGAGTCACCCCCTCATCCTCTTCAATCAGCCCAAATATCAGGTCAACAGGGAGGCAAGGATGGCATCCAAACAGTAAATAGAATGGGGAGTACCCAGTGGACTCATGGCGTGTGCAGTTATATGCATGTATGATCTGAGGAAGGTGATCTTTCCATCTTGACTTTTCTTTGTCAGCCAGGGTACAATCTCCTCCATTTGGAGGAGAGTCCGGTTGAATCTCACACTGGGTTACTTTGAGGGTGATAAGGAGATGTTCTCGAATGGCGAACTCCAGCAAGTTGCCGAAGATTCCGGAAAAGCTCATTCTCAAATTCCCTGCCTTGGTCATGATGTAGCTTTCCAGGATAGCCAAACCGGGGGATGTAGTCATTGAAAAGACGCTCAGCTGCCGTACGGCCAGACTTATTTTTTGTTGGATAATCTTGAGCAAATCTAGTAAAGTGATCTACGACCACTAGTATATACTCATACCCACCGAGGCTTGACTCTAAGTGCAGGTAGTCGATGCAAACAAGTTCTAGAGGTGAGCTGGATGTTATTCTTCCCATAGGTGCTCTGACATGGGTTACTGGTTTCTTTTGCTTGATGCAGGGACACTTCTTTGTGACATACTCCTCTACTTCCTTTTTCATAAATGGCCAGTAGTATCTTTGTCTCATCAGATGAAGTACCCGTTCTGTGCCCACATGCCCCATCTTGTCATGCAAGTACTCCATAGAAAGTTGTTTATACTGAGCTGGGAGAACAAGCTGTTTGTTTTGAGCTGTTTTCCTATAGAGACATCCATCCTCTAGAATTAGCTTGCTCCATTCATGCAAGAGTTTCTTGGCAGCTCCAGTCACTGTTTTTTTAGACTCTCATCTGGTGCCTTGACATCCTCTTTCATCTTCAATATCTTGGAGATTACTGGATCCTCCCTTTGAGCTTTGGAGAGTTCATCTTTACTTATCCTTGGCAACAATGCATTGTGGGATGGTGGGTCAGTTTCCATGGTGGACATACTGAGCACTGCAATCCAAGCCACATCTTTCATTGTGGCAGCACGAGCTCCATCCCAGACTGCTTGCACCAAGTCAGATGACAAGTGCTCTGTGCATTCAGTGGCATACTTTTCCATGTCAAGGGGGATACGTGACAGTGTATCAGCATCAATATTTACTTTACCAGGCCGGTATTTGACATCAAAGCGGTAGTCGGCAATTCTCCCACCCAGTGATGGCCAACCCCATTTAACTTTGCAGTGCTCATGATATAGGTCAGGGGATTGTTGTCTGTGTAAATGGTAAAGTGTGGAGCGTAGAACAGGTAGTCTCTGAATTTTACACACACTGCCCATTTAAGTGCAAGAAACTCAAGTTTACCACTATGTAGGCAGTAATTATCTTCGGCTGGGGAGAGTGTCCGGGAGCCATACACAATGACCCTCAACTTTCCATACTGATGCTGGTAGAGGATAGCTCCTAGGCCCCTTTCTGATCCATCGGTGTGCAGCGTGAATGGTAAATTAAAGTCTGGGTAGGCTAGAATTGGTGGTTTTGTCAACATGTCAATCAATACTTCAAGCGTTTTCTGGTGCTCTCTTATCCACTCCACAGGGGTTCGGGAGGGCATTTGTGGGCCCTTGGTCTTTCTTCGACTAGGCTGAACTGGTGCCACCCCAGGTTTTGCCTGGAGAAGCTCATAGATAGGCTTGGCCACACATGAAAATTTTTTAATAAATGAACGATAGTAGCTTAGGAAGCCGAGAAGCCTCCTTACCTCACCAATGGTCTGTGGAGTATGATCTTTGAGTGACAGAACTGCTTCAAGATCTTTGGGATCAATTCGCACACCTTCAGCAGACACAAGATGACCCACATATCTGACTTCACTACGGAAGAGCTCACATTTTTCAGGCCGAAGTTTGACCCCATGACATTGGAGGGCTTGGAGAACCTTGCGAATCACTTCCACATGTTCATCAAAAGACTTGGCATAACATAGCACGTCATCAAGGTATGGTATGCAACATTCATCCCTGAGGGAATCCAGCATTTCCTCCATGCTGCGCTGGAACGCTGCAGGTGCATAGGACAGGCCGAATGGAATTCTTACCCATTCATAAAGCCCCCAAGGTGCTATAAAAGCTTTCATGTGCTTGGAACCTTCGGCTATGAAGCCCTGATGGTAAGCTTTTCCTTGGTCAAGAATACTGAACCATGCATAACCCCCCCAGTGTATCAAGCAAGTCTTGGATTCTCGGCAGAGGTGTCTATCTGGTACAGTCTTTTTATTGAGGAGACGATAATCTATACACAGGAGGAGTGAACCATCCTTCTTTCGGACGCAGACTACTGAGGCAGAATAAGGGGACTTGGACTTCACAATCCACCCTTTTGCCAGGAGATCTTGAATATAGTCCTTGACTTCTTGGAACAAAGGCTTAGGTACCGAAGAGTATGACTGCTGCACTGGTATGTAATCTTTGAGATTAATTGACATTTGCAAGCTTGGGATGCCACCAAGATCGCTCTTATCACGAGAAAAGGCCATAGACTCTTCATACAGCATCTTTCTTACGACCTCCTGCTGTTTCCCACTCAAATGGCTGAGGTCGATAGGTGGGTGCCACAGTGTCAAGGTTTCTTGAGTAACTAAAGTAGTCACACCCTGGGCCCTTACACCAGACTTCATGTCTTCTGGTTGCTCTGCCTCCAGTACTTTTTCAATTGGCTGAATATAACCAAGAATTGTATTACCAGGCAATGTTACTTCACATGTGGAGTTGTTTCTGATGGGCACAGAAACATAAGGGCTTTGCTGGTTCTGGACTTCTAGGAGCCCCTCCCCTATATCCAGCTTTTCCAAATATACATTGTTATGTTCTGGTTCAAACAGTGAAACTGGGGCAGGTTGATCCATGGTATTTTACACTTTACTTATGTTACTCGGCCTGCTGGAATGACAATGCCTCTCTTTACTTTCAAACGTCCCCACTGTTCGTTAAGCTCAGGAGTTTGGACAAAGTTTACAAGCGTTTGAGCTTTCTCATTTGACACAGAGATGGCTCCAGATAGCAGGGAGACTAGAGTCGGTACAAGGCCCTCGGGTTGCCCCTGAATTATTTCTTCCACTTCGTTGAACCCAAGCAGTGGTCTTTCAATTGGCAGATGACTTATTAAGAAGGGAACATTTATAGAGAGATTAGGGTCATCGTTTCCTTGTAAACTAACAGTGATAACAGCCCATCCATCAAATGGAATGATATCCCCATTTACAGCATACACTTCCAACTTCTCTGTAGTTCCCATGAGTTCAGAAAGAGGTCTTATGTCCACAGCCGGTAAATATTTATCTTTCCAAGCACGATCAATGATACTGACTTGAGCTCCAGTGTCAAGCAGAGCACTTACTGCAAGACCATTGAGGTTACACTGAGTCAAAGCCTTCCTTCCTATTAGGTTGACAATAGCCTCATTCTTTGTCCTAGGGGCAGAGAGAATGGAAGTTTGATAATGTTCTTTCTTGTCACTGGAAGTTTTGAATGTCGTACAATGAAATGTTTTTGCTTTTCACAGGACCAGATTTAACCTCTGGATTTTGGACCTGATGCAGGTTGCGTTTCTGGAGGCATCCCCTAGCCAGGTACACCTCTTTACCACACTGAAAGCAGTGAATACAGTTTTGCAGACCAGTTTCAACACACTTTAAGCAACCACAGTGTTTTGTCCCTTTCTGTAGAGGTGGCCGGCTCATGCCACGCTGACAGGTATACCCAAGCTGTGCTTGTTGTGATGAATTTCTCATGGAATCTGCCATACTGGTAAGTGCATCAATTCAAGCTGTTAGTTGTTTGATTGGATCATTTTTGTTTTCTTGCTCATGGGTTTCTTTCACATCTCCCATAGTTGGGTACAACTTGCAATGTTTGGCTTAGTATGAGTTACAGGACCCAGCCTTCGGACCCTCTCATTCTCATCACTGGTGATTTTTGTTACATTTCTCAGTATTTCCTCATCTGTGATGTTGTGGTTGGAGAGTAGGGGTTTTAACTCACTACGAATGTCTTTATATTTGTGTCCTATGCCTTGATAAACGTTGTGAAGGAAAACATCCTGAATAGTTGCCGAGCTGTATCTCACTTCAGCGTCAGCCTGTTTTGCAGCAAAGATGATTTTCTGTTTGAGACCTATTACTCGATACAGGATCTGCTGAGGCGTTTCATTCTCATTTTGTTTTGCACACATTAATTCCTGGAATAACTCTGTGCTGATTATGTCTCCTAGATGTGACCAAAGAAACCCTTTGAGTTCCTCAACTGTCACGTCTTTCTTATTAATCAACATGTCCTTGAAACTGCCTGTTTTTATTATCCGCAGAGTCCCCCTGACTAATTCAGTATCACTAAAATTTTCTTTGATTCCATCTTCAATTTGCCTGCATACACTAGTGTATGTGATGTCAGATGTGTAGTCGCCAATTTGTCCTCCTTGTATTTTAACTCACGACGACTGGAGATAGGAGAGGTCCCTTAGGGAGACTACCTTCTCTGAAGGACACTGCATGGACCATTAGGATGGTTGCTAAACAGTGTGTTATTATGGTTGTACATTTGTTGTGATACTGTTGTCAAGGGTTGTGTCAATGTGGGGTTTTGTAAGGATGCTGCAAGATAATGATGGGTTACATTCTGTTTAGTATCTGGGGTTACATTTACTACACTAACCCCTTTGTTAGCTATAGCTGCAGATGATGTTGCATAAACAGTGTCTGTAGTAAAGATATGATCAGTAGTAATGGATGTATGTGCTGTGCTTGAAGTTTGTACACCAACATTACTCTCATTATGTTGATGAACAGGTGCAGCCATAGTACAAACATGTTCAACAGAGTCAACAATGTCTCCCAAATTCAACAGTTTAGCCATACCTCTGTCCTCTGATTCTAATAAGTCAGTACTATACATGAAGGCATTAATGTATTCAAAACAGCCCTCTTGGTCTCCAGTATCTAGTTCTGAAATGTCCCTCTCCGGTACTGGACATATGCTCTGGGCGATCTGAAACAGTTCATCAGCGGAAAAGGCAGAGAAGTTTCTTTCTAATGTCCCACACCAGACTCTTCCGTACTTTATCCAACATAACGACCCTTCTCACAATCCCTCATGTCACTGTCACAAGCCAGCTCCTTTCACAAATGATTTTTCTTGAATACAGCCACTGCATTCATACTTTGTTGGTCCCGAAGATCATCATTTTGCAAACCGGCGTTCTGCAATCAATCAAGCGCTGATCCCGGACGAGTCCCCAAGAATCTATTTCAGACCCCATTCAGGAGTCCAGTAAGAAGATTAAATGTTACCTGTTAAAACAGGAAATAAGGAGAATGGGTGTGTACTTCACAGAATCCTCAATGGTTATGAGGTAAAGCAAAAACAGTCTCATTGCTCCGCCCATGATCTTCCACAATCCTTCAGGATCATAAGTCCATGCCAAAATAAGAGTCCCATGCTCTCACAGAGAGTTGCATTCTCATAGTAAATTATTACAAAATAGGAGTCCTATGCTCTCACAACAGAGAGTTGAATTTTCATAGAAAATTATTACAAGCACCATATAAAACAAATACAATTAAACAAACATCTTTCAATATGAAACATGAAAATTGCATAAAACAATATACAATTGTGCACATATATTTTATGTGTCACATTAACCAAAGCCCAATACTTAGAGAGAACATGGAAAATATCATTTCATTACCAGAGTGTAATTTCTTCTGCTGGCTGTGTTTACATAGCCTGTCAATACCCTGGGGTGTAGGTCCAGAAATTTTCTGTATGCATTGGGGATACCACAGGTTAAAACAGCTATTTCAAATGCAGAAATAAGGGTAAATTAGCTATTTGTAAACAAGATGTAATACAACTCCAGCAAGAAAAATGGATCACTGGGATCAAATTAAAGGGGAGAATTTTTTTTTTGACAAGGGCCGGGACATTTGACAAGGGCCGATGGCCAGGGGCAGACATCTCCAGCCCCTGTCCACCTAGGATTGTGGCTAGCAGCAATGTACTGCCCACATTTACCATTGTACAAGCTATCATTTGTGCAATGCCGCACGTGAACACGGGCTTTCAATATTATCAGAGAAGTCTGGGGGACTTGAGAAATGACACTTTATAGTTGGAGTAGTAGGTTAAGAAGCAGTGGTCTGATGACTGCTCCTTCCTAACTATCAGCTGTGGACTCCTTCATGCGAGCTGCAGCCAAAGGTTCACCAAAGCTTGCCTTGCAGATTCTTAAATGGAACCCATAGAGTGTATTATAAGAGAGCCCTGGTGTCTGTTAAAAACATTATATAATATACAGTACAGTACAAAAGTGAGTACACCCCTCACATTTTTATAAATATTTTATTATATATTCTTCATGTGACAACACTGTAGAAATGAAACTTTGCTACAATGTATAGTAGTGAGTGTACAGCCTGTATAACAGTGTAAATTGCTGTCCCCTCAAAATAACTCAACGCACAGCCATTAATATCTAAACCGTTGGCAACAAAAGTGAGTACACCCCTAAGTGCAAATGTCCAAATTGGGCCCAAAGTGTCAATATTTTGTGTGGCCACCATTATTTTCCAGCACTGCCTTAACCCTCTTGGGCATGGAGTTCACCAGAGCTCCACAGGTTGCCACTGGAGCCCTCTTCCACTCCTCCATGACTACATCACGGAGTTGGTGGATGTTAGAGACCTTGCTCTCCCCCCAGCTTCCCGTTTGAGGATGCCCCACAGATGCTCAATAGGGTTTAGGTCTGGAGACATGCTTGGCCAGGTCCATCCCCTTTACCCTCAGCTTCTTTAGCAAGGTAGTGGTCGTCTTGGAGGTGTGTTTGGGTTCTTTATCATGTTGGAATACTGCCCTGCGGCCCAATCTCCGAAGGGAGGCGATCATGCTTTGCTTTAGTATGTCACAGTACATGTTGGCATTCATGGTTCCCTCAATGAACTGTAGCTCCCCAGTGCTGGCAGTACTCATGCAGGCCCAGACCATGACACTCCCACCACCATGTTTGACTGTAGGCAAGACACACTTGTCTTTGTACTCCTCACCTGTTCGCCGCCACTCACGCTTGACACCATCTGAACCAAATAAGTTTATCTTGGTCTCATCAGACCACAGTCCATGTCCTTAGTCTGCTAGTCTTCAGCAAACTGTTTGCGGGCTTTCTTGTGCAACATCTTTAAAAGAGGCTTCCTTCTGGGAAGACAGCCATGCAGAACAATTTGATGCAGTGTTCGGCGTATGGTCTGAGCACTGACAGGCTGACCCCCCACCCCTTCAACCTCTGTAGCAATGCTGGCAGCACTCATTCGTCTATTTCCCAAAGACAACCTCTGGATATGACGCTTAGCACGTGCACTCAACTTCTTTGGTCGACCATGGCGAGGCCTGTTCTGAGTAGAACCTGTCTTGTGAAACTGCTGTATGGACTTGCCCACCGTGCTGCAGCTCAGTTTCAGGGTCTTGACAATCTTCTTATAGACTAGGCCATCTTTATGTAGAGCATCAATTCTTTTTCTCAGATCCTCAGAGAGTTCTTTGCCATGAGGTGCCATGTTGAACTTCCAGTGACGAGTATGAAAGAGTGTGAAAGCGATAACACCAAATTTAACACACCTGTTCCCCATTCACACCTGAGACCTTGTAACACTAACAAGTCACATGACATTGGTGAGGGAAAATGGCTAATTGGGCCCAATTTGGACATTTACACTTAGGGGTGTACTCACTTTAGGTGTGTTGAGTTACTTTGAGGGGACAGCAAATTGACACTGTTATACAGGCTGTACACTCACTACTTTACATTGTAGCAAAGAGTCATTTCTTCAGTGTTGTCACATGAAAAGATATAACAAAATATTCACAAAAATGTGAGGGTGTACTCACTTTTGTGAGATACTGTATTTATATGTGCACTTAGCATAAATAGTGGATCATTATGGTAAATCCAATACAGAGCAAAACTGCCTCTGCCATTTAAAAGGACATAATACTCATATGCTAAATCACTTGAAACTGATGCAGTATAAATGTAAAAAGCTGACGGGAAAATATCACCTGAGCATCTCTATGTAAAAAAGGAAGATATTTTATCTCACAATTTCCTCAGCTCACCAGAGTAAGTGCTGTGTAAAAAGTTATCTTTCAGTTACTGTCCAGCTGCAGGTAAAAAAAAATTAATGAAGAAATGAACAGCAGCCAATCAGTCACACCAGTGCTGAGGTCATGAACTCTTTTACTGTGATCTCATGAGATTTCACTTAATTCTCATGATATTTCATAGTAAACTTCCTTAAACTGAATAGGGAAATAATATGAGTGTGCACAAATCTCACTCCCTTGGCTTTCCCGGGACAGACATACTGCTTTGCTGCTTAGAAGTCCTTTACAATGAGATGTGGCTACAGAGGACATTTTGAGGTAAAATATCTTTCTTTTTTACATAGAGATGTTCAAATTATATTTTCTAGTCAGCTTTTTACAGCTACATTGCATCACTTTCAAGTGTTTCAACATTTGGGTATCATGGCCCTTAAAGTACGAAAACTAGGGAAAAAAACCTCCATCTCTAAAGTGTTAAAGACACCAAACAATCTATAGAAAGCTGTTTTCCTAAAGAGGGTAGTTTAATATGAATATTCGCAGAACATGTCAAAACACTGGCAATGGGACGCGTGCCAAAGCTCACAGTTTATTCACTGTTTGTCTTCTTGTTTTAACAGTCCATCTTTGATCATGGAAACTAACTGCTCTAAAAACATTCACCACTTTTTACTTTTGCTAACCAATGTTTTGAAATCTTAGTTGATTGAAAAGTTTCATGTTACCATCCAGAATCAATGCAGTGATGGAATAGAAGCAGAATAGAAAGCACAAAAAAGAATGCTTTGAAGATTATTTTTCTTATGTTTTTTTGGGTTATTACTTTGGCCAAGTTACAAAGGACAGCATCTGTTTCTTACTATAGGACAACTCATGGAAAATACCCTGGCTGCTACTAGCTCTGCACACCAATCACCCTCTGTTCATTTTTCTCCCCAACACCCCCCCCCCCCCAACAACAACCACAAGTGCTGGATCTGCTGAAGCCATGCAGCCTGGAGTTTCTCTATTGTAGTCACTGGCAAAAGTTTTACAAGTAAATTTCAAATACTGTCTCTGAATTATCTACATTTATATTAATGTTGGATTGAAAAAAACACTATGTTTCACATAAACAAAACTAGTTTTTTATATCCTCCTTCTTGATATATATATTAGCGCTGCGGAATCTGTTGGCGCTCTACAAATAACCGATAATATATATATATATATATATATATATAATATTTAAGAGACCCACAGTAGCAAGTAAGTAGGAGGCGGCACTCACTGAATTAGACAAATAGGGGCCAAATTATCAAGCTCCGAATGCAGCTTGATGCCCCTGTTTCCGCGCAAGCCTTCAGGCTTGCCGGAAACAGCAGTTATGAAGCAGTGGTCTTAAGACCGCTACTCCATAACTGGTCTACTGCCTCTGAGACTCCGGTCTGCAATCTGCCCAATCCTATACGATCAGACTGATTGACCCCCCTTGCTAGCAGCCGATTGGCTGCAATTCTGCAGGGGCGGCATTGCACAAGCAGCTCTGGTGAACAGCTTGGGCAATGCTAAATGCCGACAGAGTATGCTGTCGACATTTAGCAATGTCTGCCGGACATGATACGCTACAGAGTATCATGTTTGACAGACATTGATAAATCGGCCCCCTAGTATTTTAATACTGTCATGTTTGCCCCTTCTTCAGACAAAAAAATAAACAAATACAGTGTTATATATAAAAGCCTTAATCAAACAGACAAACCTACAGGGCCGCCACTAGAAATTTTGGGCCCCCTGATTTAACCATTGATCAGCCCCCCCCCCCCCCTTTCTTTGACATGTGAAATTTTTGACCAAGTGACTAAAACGTATATGCACTTTATTCTTAAGTGTCTATTTAAACTTGGAAATGTTGTAAAGGTAGTAACATACAAACACACAGACACACTCATACACTGAAACACACACACACACTCACACAAAAGGATTCACATATAGACACTCTAGCAGACACACAAAGAAACACACTCAGACACAGACACCCAAACAGAAAGTCAGCACTTGTTTACATTGACCTGACAAGTAATGAGGTAAACTACAGTTTTGTAAAAAAAAAGGAGATTTAGAAAACAAAATATGGAGTTCTGATTATCTTTTTGTAAAGGAAGATGACAACTAAATGATGACAACAGCATGCAGTGGCTTGAAGGAAGGGCTCTGAACTGCCTTAACAATAATTTAAAGGTTAAATGGTAGATTGGTGACTTCTGGAAAGGTCTCATTAGTCTCAAAGTCTGTAGAAAGATGTGAATAATCAATAGTAAGGTCAAAATATCCTAAAAAGGAACATACAATGGACACACACACACATAACAAACTCAAACTTGCACATACACCCAAGGAAACACCGACAGAGACAGCCTCAGAAAACACACAAAGACATACACACACACAGACACCCACAGAAAACACACAGAGACATCTACAGAAAACACATACATACATACATACACACACACACACCCTCACAGAGACATCCACAGAAGACACAGACATACACACCCACCCTCACAGAGGCATCCAGAGAAAATACACAAAGATAAACATACACACACCCTCACAGAGACACCCATAGAAAAAGCTCAAAGACATATGCACACACCCTCAAAGACATCCACAGAAAATGCACAAAGACATACACACCCACCCTCACAGAGAGACCCACAGAAAAAAAAAATATATACACACTCATAGAGACACAAACCAAAGACATGCATGATAAAACAATTGCAGAAATTAAGAGATCACTTTTTAAATAATCATATTTGTAAATGTGCAAACAAAAATAATTCTGTGAATTCAAAATTGTACATTAATGATCTGGGTAGATGGCTAGATGAAGAAAAGTACTTTTAAAAGGTTGACATATGTTTGTTTGATTTTTCCCCACCACTTCAAATATAGTGTACAAATGTTCCCATCTGTCAGCTGTACTTATGGATTTTGAAAATGCTGTACTCTATATGGTCTTGGTGGAACCATAAGCTGTGGTACTCATACCATTAGATCTGGTTAAATGCAGGATTTAGGCTTGTTGGTATGTATTTCAAAATTAAGTCAGCTGTAGTGTAAACTGAACAGTTTTAAGTTAACCTGTCTCATTTCAAACACTGAGCAATCTTAGTCTGAGAGTATAACATGTTATGCAGATGTAAAAATCTTAGCTAAAATGCCTACTTGCATCTGGAAAGTCCTTGCATAAAGGTGCAGTAAACTGGAATGTAATATATATATATATATATATATATATATTGTAACATCCTTTGTTCAGTTAAGGGTTAATTTCTATCTGCCTCTTTTTCATTTTGCCTTCCTTTATAAGGCACACCCATACCTTCTATCAATTGCTTTGTATTGCGAGTTCACTCCTGCTGATACAAGCCATTCAGCACTAGGTGTCATATTTGACATTTCCTGATTGATGTTCCCTCTCTGAAAATTTCCCAACAAAACTTCCCTCTGCTCAACATTTCAGCTTGGACTTGCTGGAACAGTTTACCTAACTTTCTCATCTCCCAAGTTCACTGGACCGCATCTCAGCATCAGCTGTCAGGCGGGTGACGTCACTGACGGCCGCTCCGCTTCACTTCCGCAAACACCACGCTTCAGACTTCCTTGCAGGCTGCCTCCCGCTGCTGGAAATAACTCTGCAGAACGATTACCGCATCTATTCCAAACACTCAGCTAACTTCATATATCCTTAACCACACTTGGTAAGCGAATTCTGAACTATTTATTTCATATATACCATAACTTTGAATACATATATATATTATATGCTACATGCTGTTACATCTCTCATATTTCTACTATGTGTTCTTATGTTAACTTGTCAGCCACAGTATCATGCAGACATTGATACTGAATACTTAGGTATGTGTACCGAGCGCTAAAGTTTATAAAAAGGCCTTAATCTTACTAACAGATTAGCCTCCTAGCAGGCTAAATAGTAGGTAACAGAATAGGGGGCGATAGTAAGCGCTGAATAGCTTAAAAGGCTGGAAACTAAATTCTGGCGAATAATTTATTCCATATACATTCAAATTAAAATCACAGATAAAATGTTAAAACACAATTTTCATATATAAATACAGTAAAATTCTGTTCATGGATCCATGAAATATTCCAGGAGTTTTGTACCTGGCTACTTTAGTTATACAAAACCTTGAATGTAGCTATCTTCAAAGTTCTTATGTGTGTTTAGGATAGATTAATAAGTCGGTTACCTGACTTTGGCGTTCTAGATATGGTTCTATTGTCAGTGGATGAAAAAAATGTGTGGACTGTGGTTCAGATCAGACCAATGTGATGTGTGACAATAAACAATATATCAACTTTCAAATAAACATTAAAATCTCAGCACATGATGGTGTAAAAGCATTTGTTCAAACTTCAATATAAAATGAAAAAAATAATGCAATAATCAAAGGCGTGTGAGATCCGTTACCGGACCAAGTGGAGGAGGGGCTGTGAAAGAACGTGACGTTGATGCAAAAAGTAGGTGTTTAACCCCAGAGAAATGTGAATCCACACTAGCGCTAGTGGAAAAAAAATTGTTATTGTTTCTTTTTTTCTCTTTCAGGCTTTTCATCATTTTATATTTTTACATTTTTGTGATATTGACTTTATGAACAACATTTCTATATATACTATATGGACTTCCATCATAGACACTAACAATATCACTTACCAGTTGGTAACTACGACCTCCGGATCTGGCACCTAGGGTGCTGAAGCGGCTCTGTGTTTAGGAGCACCTATATAGAATCTCTGCCAATTTAGACTTTTGCCCATCAAAATTTATATTTGTTTTACGTAATTTTACACTTTTGGATTGCGGATAATTTTGTTTTATTTTTCAAGGGGATTATTCATTTATTTTTGAAGATTCACATTATTTTCATCTGTCTCACATTTTTTCATCTGTTCAAGATTGATCTACATTGAACTATATATATATATATATATATATATATTTCTATATTTCTTTATTTTTATATATATTTTTTATATATTTTTTTCTTTTTGAAATTTTTTTTTTTTTTTTTTTTCCACTAGCGCTAGTGTGGATTCACATTTCTCTGGGGTTAAACACCTACTTTTTGCATCAACGTCACGTTCTTTCACAGCCCCTCCTCCACTTGGTCCGGTAACGGATCTCACACGCCTTTGATTATTGCATTATTTTTTTCATTTTATATTGAAGTTTGAACGAATGCTTTTACACCATCATGTGCTGAGATTTTAATGTTTATTTGAAAGTTGATATATTGTTTATTGTCACACATCACATTGGTCTGATCTGAACCACAGTCCACACATTTTTTTCATCCACTGACAATAGAACCATATCTAGAACGCCAAAGTCAGGTAACCGACTTATTAATCTATCCTAAACACACATAAGAACTTTGAAGATAGCTACATTCAAGGTTTTGTATAACTAAAGTAGCCAGGTACAAAACTCCTGGAATATTTCATGGATCCATGAACAGAATTTTACTGTATTTATATATGAACATTGTGTTTTAACATTTTATCTGTGATTTTAATTTGAATGTATATGGAATAAATTATTCGCCAGAATTTAGTTTCCAGCCTTTTAAGACATTGATACTGAGCTAACAAACAACTATATTAATTAATCCTAAATAAATCCAGATAGGTATAAGTTTCTGCCTATAATAATAACATTTGGGATTACATATCTATCTTTTACAAAATGTGTACTTTAGTAAATTACATTTTGAAAGTTGCAATAACTAGACATTTGTATGTCTGAATTGTTACACACACATATATATATATATATATATATATATATATATATATATATATATATATATATATATATATATATATATATATATATATATATATATATAAAAATAAGAAATGCATATCTGCCAAAAGGGCACCTACCATTTGTGTATTGAGGAGGAAACATTTCTGCATGGTTTTAAATATAGAATTTCTACAGCATTGTCAAATAATCATACATACACTGCTGCTAAAATTTTTTTTTGTTTTTATGGACCCCTGGCCCCACCATACAACTACTACCACACTGAAGTTACAATCCAAAATTGCACAAAGAAATAAAAAAACAGTTGCTAAGTAAGTCCTACCTCCTCTGCAAATGATTTTTTTTTAGTTATTGCCTCATGGGCCCCCCCTGGCCCATTGGACCCCTGACAGGAGTCGCCCCTGTCACCCCCTGATGGCGGCCCTGCAAACCTACCCCATGTGTCAGTAAAGCAATTCTGTCTCAGTGTATCACGTGATGCTCAACTCCTTCATATCACCAGCAACCCAGTAAACTTCATACACAAATAGATTAAAATAAACAAAATACAAACATTGTAGAACTGCAGAAGCCTCGGATCTACATAATACTATAAATTCAAATATAGGGAACTACTTGTGATATGCTGAGCTGGAAGTGCTTTAGCTACACAGTGTTTACACATGGGGTAGGTTTAGAAAAAAGAGAATGTTCCAAATCCCTGTTGCAAATCACTTCATAATGCTGACACTCAGATTGAATTAAAAGAAATATACTTTATTTAAGTAATCCATGGGCATACAGCAGGACACCAGGGTAAAACAAAGGTGAAAACAGAGTTTGACCGGTTTCGGTCCACAGACAGATTTCTGGGATTCCACTTTACTGCACAAGCGTTCCTGTATACCCTGAAGGTAGCTGACAAGGGAGCCATTGACACCGGATGCTTGAAGGAGGAGCTTAGGGGCCGAACAGTGTGTGTGTGTAGCAAGGAGGTTCGGTGAGGATGCCGGGACTGCAAGCTGAAGCAGCTCTAAGGCATAATGTTGAAAGACTATGCTTAACTGTGAGTGCTGCCAGAACTGATTACTTTGCTATTAAGTTTTTGCTTGCTAGTACTAGTGGAGTGTGTATTTCACCCCCTTAGGAGGCATTGGAAAGAAAGTTCACACTGATTTGCTGCCTGGTCAGCATAGTGTGATTGTCCTTCCCCTAAGGTGCTGTTGTTATTGGTTTCTACACACGCATTATTGTTGGAATACCTCATTACTAGTTTTGTACGATCAGTATATCATACAGCCTGGACAAGGGATTAAGTTTATACCTATCATTAGTAAAGCGTGTTCTGTTAGGGGTAAACAATTCAAACCCCACACGTTTTTTACTATTTCATGTGATTTTTGGTTTCTCTCCCTACTGTATGTATATAACTGGTATTGGTACATACCACTCCTCACACAAGTTGTAAAGAGAACAGCCCCCACGATAGCTCCTCTGCTGTCTACCATCAACCCACAGCTCTATTTACATCTTGTGCTGACTCTGGTATACTACTGTTCAAAGTATTACATGGGGTAGGTTTGTTTTGTTGATTATGGTTTATATATCTAGCACTGTATTTGTTTATTTGGGTGTCTGAAGAAGGAGCTAACTTCCCCGAAATGTCAAGGTATTAAAATACCATTTGTCAAATATTGTGAGTGCCGCCTCCGACTTCCTTCTGTGGGTGTCTTGGATAATATTTAGATTAGGTTGGACACCCTGGTCTCTACTACTGCAAGTGAGATTGCTTTATTATATATATATATATATATTTTTATATATATATATATATATATATATATATATATATATATATATATATATATATATATATATATATTTTATATATATATATATATATATATATATATATATATATATATATATATATATATATATATATATATATATATAAATAAACATCCAGATCAGGTGCACTCACTTTTACAAGGCCACATCTGCCGGGGTGCTGCGTGCACTGTATACAACGATAACTCTTTATCCTACAAGGAGAATAAAACGCTGCACTCACCGGTCTTCATGAACAAATTCAAATTTTAATATTCTTCACATCAGTATCAGCATGATAACATAGTCCCAAACGTTTTGGTACCAATCTGGTACCTTTCTCAATGGGTAAAGAAAAACCTGTGTCCTGATAGCCTCTCAGGACACAGGTTTTTCCCTGCAACTTTCCCTCCTTCTCACACCAAACTTCACAGAAGCATTATGTCATTAGATCAACAACAGCTTTCTAATTCCCTCAAACCTCTCCTCTCATCCTTCTCCTCCTTTTCCTGCCCTGACCAATCTATCTGCCACTATAACTCCACCCTTACATCCGTGCTTGACAATCTCGCTCCTCTTACCATAGCTCGGAAATCAAACACTCATCCTCAGCCCTGGCATACTCCTCTGACACGATACCTGCACATATGTTCCCATACTGCTGAGCGACACTGAAGAAAATCTAGGAATTCAGCTGATTTTCAACATTACAAATTTATCTTGAACTCCTACTATTCTGCCCTTAATTTCCATAAGCAACATTACTTCTCTACTCTTATCTCTAATCTTTCTTCAAACCCAAAACCTTTGTTCTCCACTTTCAATACCCTTCTCCACCCTCCCCCACCTCCTAATACAACTTCTCTGTCAGCTCAAGACTTTGCCAGCCACTTCAATAACAAAATTGACTCCATCAGAAATGATGGGAGAAGTTTTGGCACTTATACTGCGCTCTAACCTCACTACCTGTCCCCTTGACCCTATCCCTTCACAGCTACTCCCCTCCCTCTCTGCTACCCTCACCCCTATACTCACACACACTTTCAACCTCTCCCTCAGCACCGGTATATTTCCCTCATTGCTGAAACATGCACTGGTCACACCTATCTTCAAAAAACCATTCCCTTGATCCTACCTCCCCATCCAACTACCGCCCTATTTCCCTCCTCCCTCTTGCATCAAAGCTTCTCGAAAAACTAGTTTACGCACGCCTATCCCATTTCCTTACAATAAACTCCCTCCTTGACCCACTGCAATCTGGATTTCGTCCCCATCACTTCACAGAGACAGCAATTGTTAAGTTTACCAATGACCTACTTAGAGGCAAAATCAAAAGGCCACTTCTCTCTGCTTATCCTCCTTGATCTGTCTGCAGCCTTTGACACTGTTGACCACCCTCTTTTGCTCCAAACCCTCCAATCCTTCAGCATCTGTGACACAGCCCTCTCGTAGCTCTCTTCCTACCTATCAAACTGTACCTTTAGTGTAGCCTTCTCTGGGGTCTCCTCTGCCCCATCACCACTCTCTGTCGGAGTACCGCAAGGCTCTGTCCTCAGTCCCCTTCTAGTTCTCAATCTACACATCATCACTAGGTTCCCTAATAAAGTCCCACGGTTTACAATATCATTTGTATGCCGACGACACCGAAATCTACTTCTCTGCACCAGACCTATCTCCTTCCTTGCTAACCCTCACTAACTGTCTTTCTCACATCTCTAACTGGATGTCCTCTCACTACCTCAAGCTAAATCTCTCCAAAACTGAGCTCCTTATTTTCCCCCCTTCCTCAAAATTTTCCACCCCCAATATCTCTATAACTGTCGACAACTCAATCACACCACAGACTTCTGGAACATTGTCCTTTGGACAGATGATACCAAAGTGGAGATGTTTGGTCAATATGCACAGCGCTATGATTGGCGAAAAGCAAACACAGCACATCAGCACAAACACCTCGTTCCAACTGTCAAGCACGGTGGGGGAGGGGTGAAGATTTGGGTTTGTTCTGCAGCCACAGGACCTGGGCACCTTTCAGTTATTGAGTCGATCATTAACTAATCTGTATAATAAAGTATTCTAGAGTCAAATGTGAGGCCATCTGTCCAACAGCTAAAGCTTGGCCAAAATTGGGTCATGCCACAAGACAATTTTCCCAAGCAAACCAGCAAATCTAAAACAAAATGGCTGAAAAAGAAAAGAATCAAGGTGTTGCAATGGCCTGTTTAAAGTCCAGACCTCAATCTATTTGAAATGCTGTGGTGGGACGTTAAGAGAGCTGTGCAAGTCTTTGACTCTGGATTCAATGGAAGAGTTCCAGCCCACACACACACTTCCTTCTCCATGTTTGACAGTTGGTGTCACACAATTAGGAATCTTCCTTTTGCTTCCTTGACACCACACAAAAGCACAGAATGATGAGCTGAAGATTTAAAATTTGGATTAATTGGTCAATAAAACCTTCCTAGAGTCTTCAATGGTCCACTAGTGTTGCTTTATGGCCCAGGCAAGCCTCTTTTTTATTTTGCAGTCTTAGAAACAGCTTTTCTACTGTCACTCGATCTGTCAAACCTGGAACTCAAAAGTCTTATCCTGCCTGTTGAAAGTGAGAATTGCATACTTCATCAAGTGTTAAGCTGTGCATGAAGCTGATGTCCTGTGAACGACTATCAAGCAAACTGTTGACTTTTAGAAACATGTCTTCTGATTCTGTTGTAGCTTTGATGGTGTAGGAAACTACTTGTTTTTTGCAATTTTATGTAAAGGAAAGACCTACCCTTTTTAAGGATTATAATGGTCTGTCTGTCTTTCTTTGTTAATTAATTGTTTTTTATATTTCTCCCCATTATTATAGCAATATACAACGTTATGCAGTAGAATAGTGTCCAAATAATCCTTACGAAGGTGTAGTAACACTATCTGTTCTAACATTGTTTTTATATAGGCAGACGGTTTGTTATCCTTGGCAATATTGTCCCTAAAATGAGAGTTGTCATTCTTTACTGAGGTATAAAGCAAAGAGGGACATAGACACAAAAAATAGTCATGGGAAATTAAAATGAAATATATCTATATGCACAATGTTACTTTTATATAACAAGATATATATTTTTATACAGATATAGCGTCACATAGCAGGTCATTATTGGGTGTCTGGTGGGCATTGCAGATGAACTTGCTAATGTCATTAACCATAGACAACACATGCATATATGAGTTTTAAAGGTCTGTGCAGTCTTTCCTTTTTCACATCTGTAGACATATACCCTAGTATAGTGAGTGATGCTATGCAGGGTGCATGTGTTGCTATTTACATCAGTTATTAACAATGATACTAGTAATACATGAAAATCAAACTAAGAGTACGGATTAGTGCCATAAAGATTAAAAGGACCGCCATCATGAAGAAGAAGAGGACCACCCCGGAGGACCACTGCTATGAAGAAAGAAGAGGAGCACCGCCAGGGCTGATCAAGTTAGGAACTGGAGTCAAGTTGGTTGAGTAGAAACCTTGGGGTTTAGAGATATGATTTTTTTTTTTTTTTTTTGGAATTTTTTATTTTTTAATTCCCCCCCCCCCAAAAGAACTGTAATAACTTTAAGGCAATGCCCTACAAAATGCTGTTTTCAAGATAGAAACTGGATACTCACCTGCAACTGACAGATACAATAGCCCATTCACTCCTCTCTCTTAAGGTTACAGTAAAGGTCTATTTAAGTAACTACATTGATCACTGTGGAATGAAAATTAAAAATACTCATTTACATTAGTGACAACCTATTATAATTTGAATGCATCTTCACCACTGATTAAGCATATGAATACCATATGTATTTTGTCATGATGGGCATATTTCATTAGCCACATCAGGAGCCCAACATCTACAAATGGTATGTTTTTATTTTAATTTTAATATTTGGTTCACACTCGTACTGTCTTGTTTGTCACTAACAGTACTGAAAATGGGATTGCGCAATCGTGACATACATAGCGACCTATTGCAATAAGTTTCCATCTGTACCACTACTAAACCATCTGAATGCTATTTGTATGTTTGCATGATGGGCAGACTAAGCACCATTATTCTATCACTATATGGTAACTTGTAACTTTGACAAGATTTTTTTTTACAATATTTATATCTACTGTATATTACAGGACCATTTTGGTGTGTTTTAAAAAAAGATGGCTAATATGAGTTTCTCTGGAAAGGACTTACAATATCTGGATTTTAAAAGATCGGAAACTGTAAAGCGTGAACCCGATCCCTTGCAACATTGGCTCTGACATAGAGACCTTAAAACGAGATTGTGCCATCGTATCTGGGTTTTAGAGGGGACACATCTTCATGCACTCTAATTCCAAACAAGATCATGACTATGATTTTCAAAGTGCTCATGTTAATGAAGGCCCTTTCCAGTTTACAAGTTTAGCAGTGGTGTGGATGGAAATGGATTGCACTTGATTCCTATGGAAGTCACAATTGTGCAATCACATTTTAAAACCCAGTTATGAAGACTCCTGCACTGTTAGTAAAATAAAAAAAACTGTTTGTGTCCTGATGTGACGTTTCCTGCAGATCCTCTTTATAAAGGATATCACATAATCAACACAATACAGATAAATAGAGTTTAAATATACCTCTGCAATGTCTCCTGTGGCTATTTCAGAGTGTTTTGCACAAACAAGTTAATAGATTGTATGCAGATAGCCTTAGAATAGTTGCAAAGATGTTGAAAATGCTCTTTCGAGGACTTATCAAGTGCCTCTAGGTGTTCATTTTTAAAAGTCAAAACTACACACTGCCGCTGACACACTAATGTGGCATGGCACACAGTTTGGAAAGCACTGTGCTAGAGATTGCACGCACATTTCTTTGAAACCACCAAAAGAAAGAGAAGAAATATACTGCAACAGAAAGCATTTTTACTCCCTTAAAGTACAGATGGTATGTGACGCCCAACGTCATATTATAAGTGTAAATAAATACATTTACTTGCGTCTAGTCTGGTTTCAGATTTATCAATCTCTGCCAGCCTTTGTGTCCAATTTGATGCAAAGATATCCAGCACATATTTTTTTTTATATATTTTGGCATTGGACACTAAGGGGCCGAATTATAATAGTGCTGCACATCGATAAATGCCGACAGCATACGTTGTTGGCATTTATCATTGCACAAGCATTTCTTGTGAAATGCTTGTGCAATGCCACCCCCCTGCAGATTTGCGGCCAATCAGCCACTAGCAGGGGGTGTCAATCAACCCGATCGTATCTGATCGGGCTGATTGCTGTCCGCCACCTCAGAGCAGGTGGATGAGTTAAGGCTCGCGCAGAAAACAGATGAATAGGGGTACTTAGTATAAAAAGGTAGAGAAACACTGATCTAGACTATCCCTAATTTATTGTCTGGTCTCTTATATACTGTATCTATTAAAAACATATAAAAAAATAATCACAAAAGGGCTAACTCAATAAACTTTCTATACAACATTAAATTGCATGGATGCTTATAAAATACTAGACAAAATATAATAAAAAAGTTACAACATATAGTTGAAAGAAAAAGTTTGCAAACCCTTTGGAATTACCTGGATTACTGCATTGATTACTCATAAATTAAAATGTGATCTTCATCAGTGATTATTAATGCTGTAGTGCAGGTGTACCCCTGACGTAGACAAACAACGCACTGAAAGCTCACAGCTCACGCACCTCTGCACACCTGCCCATCTGTTTATGGAGCAAAAGATAGAAGGAAATTGGAAACATTTTTAAAATTGTATTCTCTATTATAAAATTTGCTTGGTTCTTGGTGCGGAGCTAGCCATCAGAGAAGACAGACATACATTACATAAGCTCCTGCTCTCAATCTTGACTTTGCGGGTAAATTGATATTTCACTATACTGATGAGAAACCCTGTTGAAGACCTTGATAAATCTTACCCTTCACCAAAGTTACTGATCAAGATTGGGACCACAAGAGCTGAACATACTCCTGATCTAAGTCTTATCAGAAGACCGGGAAATTATAAACTATGACACAAGGAAATTGTGACTGTGGATAGTTGGGAGAAGGAAATTCTAAAGGCCCTCGAGATTTACCTTCCAACCAGGGGCGAAACTACAGGGGGTGCAGAGGTCGCAATAAAAAAACGTTGACCTGCCACTGCCAGCACTAAAATCATGTGAGTGTGACATGATGCTTCACTAGTGTCTCTGACCACAGGGGTTAGTGTTTCTGTTTTACCCATTGGTGTTTATGTGTGTGTGTGTGTGTGTGTGTGTATGTGTGTATGTATGTATGTGACTGTGTGTATTTATGCATGTATGTGTGTGTGTATGTTTGTGGAACCAGCAAATTACAGACCTTGTTACTACAGCATGGGGGGGCGGGGGTAAACAGTGTCAGTCTATACAGTACCACTATATATAGTATGGGGGGTCTGGACCATGTCACAGACTACTGTGGTCACTTTATAAACTACTGGGGTGGGTAGGGTCAGGTCAGCCATCTCACCGGCAGATTACAGACTGTGTCACTGACTCACTATATACAGTACTGGTGGGTTAAATAGTGTCACTATATACAGTAATAGGGGGTCAGACCATCTCACAGACTGTGGGCACAGGGTACCTCCTTTTGCAGACATGTAACCTGATTCACATTTTTTTTTCTGTGTTAAATGTAAAAAAAAGAAAAAAAAAGATATGTATCAAATTCACTTTTTTTGGGGTGGGGCGGGGGGCCCTTCTTAGATTCTTGCACCTGGGCCCTGTGGTTTCTAGTTACGCCTCTGCTTACAAGAGCCAACTGCAGGTGCACTGCAAGGACAGGAAGAACAGAATACTGCAGAGAATTCACTAGCCACGACTACTGACATCCATGCCATTGCAACAATAGAACCAGCTCCTTCTACAGAGGAGCACCTGCGGATGGCTGAACACATTTCGCTGGGAGCGAGTCACCAGAGTTTTTCTCTATACCATACTCCTGATAACTCCTGGCCATCTAACTACAGCGGTGGTGTTTGGGTGAAACCAGTTTGGGGACATGGAACTAATAAAGTTGCAAGTGACGGGCAACTACGAAGCAAGCTGACTAGTTATATCCATTTGTATGAGCAACACTGCCCCAATGTAAACTCTCAGGAGCTGCAGGGATTTAATTGTGAGCTATTTCATGTTGATCATGAGGAGACCGAGTATAGTGCCAGCCATGGAAGTTGGAACAGGCTGGTAATTGATGACACACTGTTTGTACCGGATTGCAGCTTACAGTTAATTCCATCTAATGATGATCACAAAGTGAATGATCTTAGGATTAGCCGGAAGCTGGAACGGCCTGGTAATTGATGACATGATTGCACCAGATCAATGCTTTCAGTCAACATGGTATCAGAACCACTATATGTCCTTAAGGGCAAAAGATCCAACGATGTCTAAACAGTCTTGCTTTCCACCACTATTTTGTATGGAGATTGCTAGGCATGGGACTCTCCTACTCTCCTATACAGATCTGTTTGGTATGCCATTCTATCATATCCATTTGATTGATCAAATACTTATACACAACTCTAAAGCCCAAAGAATTGGTGTGGGGTAAAGTGATAATATTGTTTATTTGTTACCTGGGACACTTGAGAAATGGTCTCTTAAAGCCATAAATGTATGTTTGTAAAATGTTTTTCTCTTTTATACTGCTGCTAACCTGTTAATTAGTATTATCTAGTTTTTGCACGATACTCCCATGTTTTAGTAACGTGTCTAGTTTTGTTGATAGTCACAGTATAGTAGCGATGGGACATAATTGTCATTCCTACTTAATCTACTTTGCAAGACTTTCTGATTAATACTGTGACTCTTACTGCTTGAACTCTATACAGCTAATACCCTATAAATATATTTTTCACTATCATTACAGAAAAATGTACTCAATATTATAACTATAATTAGCACAAAGTACTGTCGAAGTGGGTCTTCAGATCACTATCCCTTTTTATCCCAGGACATAGGTTCCTATTTATATTTTATGACTATACAGGTTTAAGCTCTATCTCTGCCAACTTCTATTAGGGTTTTTTATTTACTAAATAAGAACTGCTCCGCTGCCAGTGGCCGAGGTAGTGGGGTACATTTGAATCTCATCACAAAACCCTGTTACTTTCAACAAGTGAAATTTCTGTGAGAAAAGGGTAATAACTGTCCCATTTATTGTGTTATTCTCATAGATATTAATGGTTTGAAGTTATCTGAGTTTATTCTCCATAGATATATCTAGTTGATGTTCATTTATCATATTTTATGTTAATACAGAGGCTACTGTATACCCTATAAGATGCATTATAGCCTATACTTGTACATATCTGTTTGAGGAGACAAAAGAGTATACCCAAGCAGTATTATCATTCTGAAGTTTCTTTAATGAGGGATCATGTTTATATAGATAGCTTTATACACTGGTCTCAAATGAAACATATCTGTTTCTAGAGAAACTAAATTTGATCATAATAGGTTTAGTACCCAAACATCTCCGCGCTCCCCCCCTACTCCATAGTGCTTACATTGTAAGCGTAGGAAAATGTATCCCATAGAAATTTTACCTTATATTATTACAAATATTGATATACATATGCTGATATCTATAACCGTAATCTCATGTGACATACTGTTTCCTTGTTAGTTTGCTGCTCCATATATAAGTTTTAAAAAGACCAAAGAAAAGGAGGGACTTCAAAGTGAAGCTAGAAGAGTGCAAATGTATATGAAAAACAGCTCTATAGATGTTAAGTGTACCTTTAAACGATTAATCTCAAAATTTTACAGAAGCCTTCAATAGATCTCTGGCGACAGTATTTACACAGTGATAATTTATCTCAAAAAACACTTCACACAAATTGATTAAATTAAATTTACTAGGACAATATTAAAACATGTATACAGGGACGTCTCCCTTGTATAAATAAATCTTGTTAAAATTCGAATAATGACTGATATAAAATTAAAAAGTCCAAAGTCAAACTGTATTGGCTAGTATCCCAAATCATTATCGCTAGTAGTGTCTAAGAGTTCAATGAGTGGATTAAATCCTTGTTGATAATACAACAAAATAACAGAAACAGTACTTTGCTTACAATGTTTCCAAATGCTGAAATATCTCCTTGAGCCTTACCAAACTCACGGCTTTGCTCCTACCATTTGGAATGAGTGTTGGCTCTCTCCTGGAGGATTTTAAATTCCTGGCGGACCAAAGCTGCTTCACCGCTATCTTCAGATCCTCTGTGTAGTAATACAACCTCTCAGAAAGGAAATAAAAGGCACCCGAGTTTTTACCTGTCTTACCAGACAGCAATTGGATGTAAATTCTTCTTACTTATACTTTGTATTGCTGTGTCGTCACTGGAGTTTGGGCGGCCTGCTCTTCAGTATGTAATCATACGCAGTATGCTTGTGGTCAGCTGGTGATGATCGGTGGAGTAACTGTAGTTACCGTTCTTGCTGTACTGTAATCCACATCTACGCGTTTCGCCCTTACCATGGACTTTCTTATTTATTACATACCCCCTATCATAGCCTTAAACCACTATATAATAATATTGGAGGTCCAAGAGAGACCATTGCCTTCTCCATGAGGTGTAACTACCTTTAGTTTATTTCTACATTCCACATTAGGGGAAAATTATAAGTTTTACATTACCTTGAAAACTGTAACCAAATATTAATAAAAAGAGGTTTGATTGAGAGTACATAGGTTAATGACCTATTAATGATTATGTTTGTGATTTAGGATTTTATATTTTATTTATAATATATAAATTGTGCATTGGTGACTTTCTGTACCATCCAGTTGCTAATACTCAGACATATGCTTATGTCACTGATTATATTGTAACCTTACCGCTGTTTATATATTGTATAACCTCAAATAAAAACTTTTGGGGAAAAAAAAATGTGATCTTCATCTAAGCCACAAGTACAGATAAACACAGTATGACTAAACTAATAAACCCATTGGGCTCCGCAAATCATGTCTGCCAGACCTTGCTGCGAGTGGACAGCATATGTTGTCCACATTTATCCATGCATAAGCACTGCACAATAAATTCTTATGCAATGCCACCCCCCCACTTGCAGGCGGCTAATCGGATCGAGAAGATTTAAATACGCCACACTTTAAGTGGCAGACAGATTAAAGGGCCATAATACCCAAATGTTTAAACACTTGAAAGTGATGCAGCATAGCTGTAAAAAGCTGACTAGAAAATATCAGCTGAACATCTCTATGTAAAAAAGAAAGGTATTTTACCTCAAAAGTTCCTCAGTAGCCACCCCCCATTGTAAAGGATTTCTAAGCAGCAAATCAGTATGTCTGTCCCGGGACAGCCGAAGGGATGAGCCTCGTGCACTCTCATCTTATTTCCCTATTCAGTTCATGACCTCAGCACTGCTGATACTGATTGGCTACTGTTCATTTCTTCTTTATTTTTATTTTTTTTACCTGCAGCTGGGCAGCAGCTGAGTATAACTTTTTACACAGAACTTACTCTGCTGAGCTGAGGAAATTGTGAGGTAAAATATCTTCCTTTTTTACACAGAGATGCTCAGGTGATATTTTCCTGTCAGCTTTTTACAGTTATACTGCATCAGTTTCAAGTGATTTAGCATATGAGTATTATGTCCCTTTAAGCAGCAGCGATCTTAAGACTGCTGCTATTTAACTATCGTTTCAGGTGAGCCTTAAATGCTGGGGCCCCAAAGTTGCTTTCACAGCTTGATAAATGGGGCCCATTGAGTTATCATTCACAGTGCAGGCTGGAAAAAATAAGGGACTTGATTGATACTATGAAAACTAAGCCCTGAGTGAATGTTAATATATTTGTGATATACTGTACATTAGTTATGTCGCGAACCTAAAATTTTGCGTTCGCGAACTTCCGCAACTGTTCGCGAACGGGCGAACCGGGTGAACCGCCATAGACTTCAATAGGCAGGTGAATTTTAAAACCCACAGGGACTCTTTCTGGCCACAATAGTGATGGAAAAGTTGTTTCAAGGGTACTAACACCTGGACTGTGGCATGCCGGAGGGGGATCCATGGCAAAACTCCCATGGAAAATTACATAGTTGATGCAGAGTCTGGTTTTAATCCATAAAGGGCATAAATCCCCTAACATTCCTAAATTGTTTAGAATAACGTGCTTTAAAACATCAGGTATGTACACTACTGTTACACCAGATATGAGTTGCACTGGGGTGACACTGTGCCCTGGAAGGCAGGCACTGAAACGCACACGTGTGAAAGAAACTGACTGCTATTATTTAACACAGTCAAAAAAGTGTTGTTTTTTTAAATCTACACTACTGTTACACCAGATATGAGTTGCACTGGGGTGACACTGTGCCCTGGCAGGTAGGCACTTAAACGCACATGTGTGAAGGAAACTGACTGCTATTATTTAACACAGTCAAAAAAGTGTTGTTTTTTTTAAATCTACACTACTGTTACACCAGATATGAGTTGCACTGGGGTGACACTGTGCCCTGGCAGGCAGGCACTGAAACGCACACGTGTGAAGGAAACTGACTGCTATTATTTAACACAGTCAAAAAAGTGTTGTTTTTTTTAAATCTACACTACTGTTACACCCGATATGAGTTGCACTGGGGTGACACTGTGCCCTAGCAGGCAGGCACTTAAACGCACACGTGTGAAGGAAACTGACTGCTATTATTTAACACAGTCAAAAAAGTGTTGTTTTTTTTAAATCTACACTACTGTTACACCAGATATGAGTGGTGGCACTGGGCAAGTGGGCACAGTATACGCTGTGAGCCTGACACACACGCTGGCAGTCAGGCAACTGCAATTAGATTACACAGGAAAAAAAGGGCTTTTTGGGGTGCTGTCCTTACAGCAGAGATCAGATGAGTCCTTCAGGAATGTAGTGGACACTGAATACACTAGCCTAGCTATCAATTTCCCTACTAAATCAGCAGCAGCTACACTGTCCCTCCTCTCACTAACAATGCAGCTTCCGAATGAATCTAAAATGGATGCTGTCCAGGAGGTAGGAGGGTCTGGGAGGGAGGGTCTGCTGCTGATTGGCTGGAATGTGCCTGCTGACTGTGAGGTAAAAGGTCAAAGTATTACTCAATGATGACGAATAGGGGGCAGATCGAACATCGCATATGTTCGCCCGCCGCGGCGAACGCGAAAATGCTATGTTCGCCGGGAACTATTCGACATCACTACTGTACATATTACTATTAAATATTAGTTAGTAACAAAGAAAATGTATGTTTATTTTTACTTGAGGCAGTTTTTAAAAAGCTGTTTACTTGGAGCTGAGTATAAGGGGCTGATTTACCAAGCTCCGTATAGAGCTTGATGCCCCTGTTTCCGCGTGAGCCATCAGGTCTGCCAGAAACAGCAGTTATGAAGCAGTGGTCTAAAAACCACTGTTCCATAACTTGTCCGCCTGCTCTGAGGCTGCGGACAGAAATCAACCTGATCGAATATGATCGGGTGGATTGACACCCCCTGCTAGCGGCCGCAAATCTGCAGGGGGCAGCATTGCACCAGCAGTTCACAGAAGATTTATCGATGTGCAGCGGACATGATATGCTACATCGTATCATGTTCGCTCGCACTATGATAAATCTACCCCTAAGTGTTAACCTACAATGATCATTTCTTTACCTGGTTATGCAGAACTTTACTATTTGGGGCCCATTTATCAAGATCCGAACGGAGCTTGTGGGCCTGTGTTTCTTGTGAGCTGCTGGTGCAATGTTAAATGCGGAGAACATATTGCTCTCCGCATTCAGCGAGGTCTTGCGGACCTGATCCGCACTGTCGGATCAGGTCCGCAAGACCTTTGATAAATAGGCCCCTTTGTGTCTATTGTCAAGTGTTTTGAGAATAATAGAAAAAGGGTTTAAAAAGAAAATTCAGCTGTATGAAAATCTACAGAGGTGGCTATAGTAAGTAATGTCTTAGACAAAATTAAAACATGAGACTTCTCTTATTTTTTATTACCTATTAAGGGCTAGATTACAAGTGAGGCGCTATCTTAACGTGCACCTGTAAAGGGTCAAATCTGTCCTTTTATGGGCACACGTTAAATAACCAACCATTACAAGTGGGTGGTTAATGCTACCGCGAGCTTGCAGTTTCACATTGCTCTAAGAGCAATTAACCAGAGATCAAATCTCTGGTTAAAAACAAAAAGTTGCCACATTTTCCCCCAAAATAAAAAGAACAGTACATTAAAATTAAAAATCTGCCTTCCAAGTCTCTATGGCCTAGATTTAGAGTTGGGTGGTAGCCGTCAAAACCAGCGTTAGAGGCTCCTAACGCTGGTTTTAGGCTACCGCCGGTATTTGGAGTCAGTCAGGAAAGGGTCTAACGCTCACTTTCCAGCAGCGACTTTTCCATACCGCAGATCCCCCTACGTCATTTGCGTATCCTATCTTTTCAATGGGATCTTTCTAACGCCGGTATTTAGAGTCGTGGCTGAAGTGAGCGTTAGAAATCTAACGACAAAACTCCAGCCGCAGAAAAAAGTCAGTAGTTAAGAGCTTTCTGGGCTAACGCCGGTTTATAAAGCTCTTAACTACTGTGCTCTAAAGTACACTAACACCCATAAACTACCTATGTACCCCTAAACCGAGGTCCCCCAACATCGCCGCCACTATATTTAAATTTTTTAACCCCTAATCTTCCGCTCCGTACACTGCCGCCTACTACGTTATCCCTATGTACCCCTAATCTGCTGCCCCTAACACCGCCGACCCCTATATTATATTTATTAACCCCTAATCTGCCGCCCCCGCTATCGCTGACCCCTGCATATTATTATTAACCCCTAATCTGCCGCTCCGTACACCACCGCCACCTACATTATAGCTATGTACCCCTAATCTGCTGCCCCTAACACCGCCGACCCCTATATTATATTTATTAACCCCTAATCTGCCCCCCTCAACGTCGCCTCCACCTGCCTACACTTATTAACCCCTAATCTGCAGAGCGGACCGCACCGCTACTATAATAAAGTTATTAACCCCTAATCCGCCTCACTCCCGCCTCAATAACCCTATAATAAATAGTATTAACCCCTAATCTGCCGACCTAATCTCGCCGCTACTGTAATAAATGTATTAACCCCTAAAGCTAAGTCTAACCCTAACACTAACACCCCCCTAAGTTAAATATAATTTAAATCTAACGAAATAAATTAACTCTTATTAAATAAATTATTCCTATTTAAAGCTAAATACTTACCTGTAAAATAAACCCTAATATAGCTACAATATAAATTATAATTATATTATAGCTATTTTAGGATTTATATTTATTTTACAGGTAACTTTGTATTTATTTTAACTAGGTACAATAGCTATTAAATAGTTAAGAACTATTTAATAGCTAAAATATTTAAAATAATTACAAATTTACCTGTAAAATAAATCCTAACCTAAGTTACAATTAAACCTAACACTACACTATCAATAAATAAATTAAATAAAATACCTACAATTACCTACAATTAAACCTAACACTACACTATCAATAAATGAATTAAATACAATACCTACAAATAACTACAATTAAATAAACTAACTAAAGTACAAAAAATAAAAATGAACTAAGTTACAAAAAATAAAAAAATATTTACAAACATTAGAAAAATATTACAATTTTAAACTAATTACACCTACTCTAAGCCCCCTAATAAAATAACAAAGCCCCCCAAAATAAAAAAATGCCCTACCCTATTCTAAATTTAAAAAGTTCAAAGCTCTTTTACCTTACCAGCCCTGAACAGGGCCCTTTGCGGGGCATGCCCCAAGAAATTCAGCTCTTTTGCCTGTAAAATAACACATACAATACCCCCCCCAACATTACAACCCACCACCCACATACCCCTAATCTAACCCAAACCCCCCTTAAATTAACCTAACACTAAGCCCCTGAAGATCTTCCTACCTTATCTTCACCTCACCGGGTATCACCGATCGGTCCTGGCTCCAAAATCTTCATCCAACCCAAGCGGGGGCTGGCGATCCATAATCCTACGGCTGAAGAGGTCCAGAAGAGGCTCCAAAGTCTTCATCCTATCCGGGAAGAAGAGGCGATCCAGACCGGCAACCATCTTGATCCAAGCGGCATCTTCTATCTTCATCCGATGAGGAACGGCTCCATCGTGAAGACCTCCAGCGCGGATCAATCTTCTTCCGACGACGTCCAACTGAAGAATGACGGTTCCTTTAAGGGACGTCATCCAAGATGGCGTCCCTCGAATTCCGATTGGCTGATAGGATTCTATCAGCCAATCGGAATTAAGGTAGGAAAATTCTGATTGGCTGATGGAATCAGCCAATCAGAATCAAGTTCAATCCAATTGACTGATCCGATCAGCCAATCAGATTGAGCTCGCATTCTATTGGCTGTTCCGATCAGCCAATAGAATGCGAGCTCAATCTGATTGGCTGATCGGATCGGCCAATCGGATTGAACTTGATTCTGATTGGCTGATTCCATCAGCCAATCAGAATTTTCCTACCTTAATTCCGATTGGCTGATAGAATCCTATCAGCCAATCGGAATTCGAGGGACGCCATCTTGGATGACGTCCCTTAAAGGAACTGTCATTCTTCAGTTGGACGTCGTCGGAAGAAGATTGGTCCGCGCTGGAGGTCTTCACGATGGAGCCGTTCCTCATCGGATGAAGATAGAAGATGCCACTTGGATCAAGATGGTTGCCGGTCTGGATCGCCTCTTCTTCCCGGATAGGATGAAGACTTTGGAGCCTCTTCTGGACCTCTTCAGCCGCAGGATTATGGATCGCCAGCCCCCGCTTGGGTTGGATGAAGATTTTGGAGCCAGGACCGATCGGTGATACCCGGTGAGGTGAAGATAAGGTAGGAAGATCTTCAGGGGCTTAGTGTTAGGTTTATTTAAGGGGGGTTTGGGTTAGATTAGGGGTATGTGAGTGGTGGGTTGTAATGTTGGGGGGGGGTATTGTATGTGTTTTTTTACAGGCAAAAGAGCTGAATTTCTTGGGGCATGCCCCGCAAAGGGCCCTGTTCAGGGCTGGTAAGGTAAAAGAGCTTTGAACTTTTTTAATTTAGAATAGAGTAGGGCATTTTTTTTATTTTGGGGGGCTTTGTTATTTTATTAGGGGGCTTAGAGTAGGTGTAATTAGTTTAAAATTGTTGTAATATTTTTCTAATGTTTGTAAATATTTTTTTATTTTTTTTAACTTAGTTCTTTTTTATTTTTTGTACTTTAGTTAGTTTATTTAATTCTAGTTATTTGTAGGTATTGTATTTAATTCATTTATTGATAGTGTAGTGTTAGGTTTAATTGTAACTTAGGTTAGGATTTATTTTACAAGTAAATTTGTAATTATTTTAACTATTTTAGCTATTAAATAGTTCTTAACTATTTAATAGCTATTGTACCTGGTTAAAATAAATACAAAGTTACCTGTAAAATAAATATAAATCCTAAAATAGCTATAATATAATTATAATTTATATTGTAGCTATATTAGGATTTATTTTACAGGTAAGTATTTAGCTTTAAATAGGAATAATTTATTTAATAAGAGTTAATTTATTTCGTTAGATTTAAATTATATTTAACTTAGGGGGGGTGTTAGTGTTAGGGTTAGACTTAGCTTTAGGGGTTAATACATTTATTAGAATAGCGGTGAGCTCCAGTCGGCAGATTAGGGGTTAATGTTTGAAGTTAGGTGTCGGCGATGTTAGGGAGGGCAGATTAGGGGTTAATACTATTTATTATAGGGTTATTGAGGCGGGAGTGAGGCGGATTAGGGGTTAATAACTTTATTATAATAGCGGGCGGTCCGCTCGGCAGATTAGGGGTTTATAAGTGTAGGCAGGTGGAGGCGACGTTGTGGGGGGCAGATTAGGGGTTAATAAATATAATATAGGGGTCGGCAGTGTTAGGGGCAGCAGATTAGGGGTACATAGGGATAATGTAAGTAGCGGCGGTTTACGGAGCGGCAGATTAGGGGTTAAAAAAAATATGCAGGGGTCAGCGATAGCGGGGGCGGCAGATTAGGGGTTAATAAGTGTAAGGTTAGGGGTGTTTAGACTCAGGGTACATGTTAGAGTGTTAGGTGCAGACGTAGGAAGTGTTTCCCCATAGCAAACAATGGGGCTGCGTTAGGAGCTGAACGCGGCTTTTTTGCAGGTGTTAGGTTTTTTTCAGCTCAAACAGCCCCATTGTTTTCTATGGGGGAATCGTGCACGAGCACGTTTTTGAAGCTGGCCGCGTCCGTAAGCACCGCTGGTATCGAGAGTTGAAGTTGCGGTAAATATGCTATACGCTCCTTTTTTGGAGCCTAACGCAGCCATTCTGTGAACTCTAAATACCAGCGGTATTTAAAAGGTGCGGCCAGAAAAAAGCCAGCGTAGCTAACGCACCCCTTTGGCCGCAGAACTCTAAATCTAGGCGTATGAGTGTTAAGAATTTCAACAGGTGTTCTTTTGCCAAACAATATAGCAATACCCCTACTGGAAATATTAAAAGAAGCACATCAAAGGTCAACCACCCAATCTTTTTTCAATTTATCATATTCTACGTCTGAAAGGTGGATCTCTTGTAGGAAAGTTATATCTGTTCCCAATCGTTGTAAATGTGCTAGAATGGACATTTGTTTAATTGGGGAGTTAATCCATAACAAATAACTCTGAAACTATTTTCATAGCTTAATAAATGTGGCAAGTTATGTTTACTTAAAGGGATATTAAACCCAAATGTTTTCTTTCATGATTCAGATAGAGCCTGCAATTTTAAGCAACTTTCTAATTTACTACTGTTATCATTTTTTCTTCGTTCTCTTGCTATCTTTATTTTAAAAGCAGGAATGTAAATCTTAGCTAGCCCATTTTAGGTTCAGCACCATGGATAGTGCTTGCTTATTGGTAGTTATATTTAGCAAACCAATAAGCAAGCACAACCCAGTTAAGCTTTATATTCCTGATTTTTAAATGTAGATAGCAAGAGAACAATGAAAAATTGATATTAGGCGTAAATTAGAAAGTTGCTTAAAATTACTTGCTCTGTCTGAATCTTTAGTTTAGAACACTTTTGGAGTATTCATTGTTAAAGAAAAATACCAGTTGCAACTTAGATGTGTCAAAGTTTCATGAAAATTAGTACAAACATATTCCAGTATCTGCAGGGTCATGGGAATGTCAACTTTAAGTAAAATGCAAAAGAAATGTGGCAAAAATTCCAGACAAAATGCATCACCAGATAACTCTATTTTTAAATCACATGTGGCACAGAAATCAATTAAACAAGATTAAAAAAAATACTTTGAATAAAGTCCAAGAAACGTTAATACATTACTTAGCACAAATGTTTCCCTGTCCAGATATTAGATCTTTTTCAATTAGAATTATCTAAGTTGTGCCAGACCATTTCTCACTTCCCTTATTGAACTGAGAAAGTATTTAACAGCTAACTTTCAATTGTCTGTCCAGATGTGTCCCAGCATGGATCTTGTGTAAAGATAGCTTTTTTTTTTTTTATCTGATACCGCCTGTAATTTATTGCTCTGATTTAGTGCCTGGAAAACAGTTTCCTTTGCTGCAGAAAAAAATGAATGAAAAGAATCTGCTCTGTTACAGTACTTACTTGTTTTAAATAAGGTACAATTAATTGTTCCTTTGTTTAAACGGGCTACTAGTTTTTCATTTGAAACAAAACGAATAAAGCAAGATTAGTGACGTTTTTTTCTTCTTCATCTGAAGCCAAAGGCACATGTCTAGTTAATGCTGGAAGATTGGACATTCAGATCTAAGTTGCAACTGGTATTTTTCTTTAACAATGAATACTCCAAAAGTGTTCTAAAGATTCAGATAGAGCAAGCAATTTTAAGCAACTTTCTAATTTACGCCTATTATCAATTTTTCATCGTTCTCTTGCTATCTACATTTAAAAAGCAGGAATGTAAAGGTTTTTTTGTTTTGTAAAGAGTAATAGAGTTAAAAAAGTGCACCAAACGCAACATAAATATTCTATAATATAAAAGGCCAAGTGTGTTTGTCCAAAGATGTCATGCGCAGTAGAGACTGCACGAGGGCAAACATACCTGGCCTTCCACAAACTGACCTGGCACATGATCCGTGAAGGCTGGTCTGGCGTGAAGGGCAGGGCTGGGCATGACAGGGGCGGGCGGGGTGTTTAAATTTGTTGTAGGGTAGCTAGATTGTCCATTTTTGTCCTGCTGTCTTTTATAATTATAAATTAATAAAAAAGTTAAATTTTAATTGCTAGCTTGTACATTTACAAGGGAACTCTTTCTCTCTTGTTTTCTTTTCACCTCTATTTGTGTAAAAAAGCATATTTTTGAGTAAACCTATTCTGTTGGTAAATCCTGTTAGTTCAATTAATATATTATGCTTATGCACAACTATTTGTACTGACCCAAGCACAAATTTATTCACGGTCTACATATAGAGATTAGCATTATTGTAATTTTTCTTTTTCTTTTTCTATCTACATTACCATATACAGTGGGGCAAAAAAGTATTTAGTTAGCCACCAATTGTGCAAGTTCTCCCACTTAAGAAGATGAGAGAGGCCTGTAATTTTCATCATAGGTATACCTCAGCGACAAAATGTGGAAACAAATCCAGACAATCACATTGTCTGATTTGGAAAGAATTTATTTGCAAATTATGGTGGAAAATAAGTATTTGGTCAATATCAAAAGTTCATCTCAATACTTTGTTATATATCCTTTGTTGGCAATGACAGAGGTCAAACATTTTCTGTAAGTCTTCACAAGGTTGTCACACACTGTTGTTGGTATGTTGGCCCATTCCTGCATGCAGATCTCTTCTAGAGCAGTGATGTTTTGGGGCTGTCGCTGGGCAACACGGACTTTCAACTCCCTCCAAAGGTTTTCTATGGGGTTGAGATCTGGAGACTTGCTAGGCCACTCCAAGACCTTGAAATGCTTCTTACGAAGCCACTCCTTCATTGCCCGGGTGGTGTGTTTGGGATCATTGTCATGCTGAAAGACCCAGCCACGTTTCATCTTCAATGCCCATGCTGATGGAAGGTAGGTTTGCACTCAAAATCTCACGATACATGGCCCCATTCATTCTTTCATGTACACGGATCAGTCATCCTGTTCCCTTTGCAGAGAAACAACCCCAAAGCATGATGTTGCCACCCCCATGCTTCACAGTAGGAATGGTGTTCATTGGTTGCAACAAAGGTGAAGATAGAAGGATAACTCCTCAAAAAATGCAGTCAAAATATTTTAATAGATACAGGTTCAGACAAATAAAAAATCACAACGTTTCGGGGTCAATACCCCTTAGTCATGTGATACAGCATAACCTTAACACACCTGTTTAAATAGGCTAACAAATTAACCCTAAATGCACTTTGCAATTTTACTTTAACATAATCATGTGTAAATACTGACCCCTGCAGGCCAGGTGTGAAAATGGCATGTAGATTTAAAAACAATTAATCAGGAAGCCTCCAGTCACAATTTCTTAAAGAAAAAATGCAAAGTAAATACAAAATAATTGTTATGTGTGGTCACCCAAATGGATACATATACAAATATGTTAAATTACTCAAGTGCATATATACAAGAGTGCATATATACAAAAAATGCATATATACAAAAAATTCATGTATACAGAGACAAATTTTATGTTATTAAACAATAGATTGCATACCAAGCTGCCCCAAATGTTGCTAAATTGGTAAAAGAATGATATTTCAGTATTTTTAACTATACAGAGGGTAGTTACATAGTGAAAGGACAGTCATGTCTTACTAAGAGCTAGAGAAAGAAAACCTAGAGTGAAAACTCATAGCATAATATCTCTTAAACACCTAATTAAAGGAATAACTTAATAAAACACAGACCAGTCAATCTCCCTATTCATCCCCTTCGGTTCCAGGGTATCTAATTTGAATATCCAAAAGGATTCACGTTGTTTTAATAGACGTGTCCTATTGCCACCACGTCTTGGGATCTTAATGTGATCGATAACCTGGAACCGAAGTTGACTGACTTGATGGCCAGCTGACAAAAAATGATGTGCTACTGGGGCAGTATACACCTTGCACCTGATGTTACTCTTGTGCTCAGTGATACGATCGCCCACCCGTCTGGTGGACTCACCCACATAGGCACGCCCACACGGACATTTGATCAAATAAATGACAAAGCTCGTATTGCAAGTGTAATAGTCCTTGTATTTAAATTTATATCCTGTCTGTGGGTGCACAAAGTAGGGACTCTTAATGACTGACCCACAGTTTACACACCCCAAACAGGGAAAACAACCCAAGTTCTTTTTGGTGATATATCCCTGCTGAGGAGCCCTGCCAGCACCCAAATCCGCCTTTACCAAAGTATCTCTCAAGCTTTTATTACGCTTATAGGCTGGTAATGGGTATTGGCAGAACTCCTCAACATTGGGGATGCAATCTTGTAAAATACTCCAATGTTTGCGTACAATACGGGCAATGTCATTACTTTGTCTGCAGAAATTGGAAACAAAAACCATTCTTTTCCCTTTATCTTGTGAGGATTTTGGTTTAAATAATGTTTCTCTGTCTAAAGCAGACACATTTTGTATGGTCTCTTGAATCAAAGAGGGTGGATACCCCCTCTGGATGAATTTTTGGCCCATCTCAGCAAGTCTGATTTGTGATATATTGGAGTCATCAACAATCCTTTTAACTCTGAGCATCTGACTGCGAGGCAGAGAGTGCACAAGAGGTAAAGGATGAGCACTTTCATAGTGAAGTAAACTGTTCCTATCAGTGGCTTTCCTGAATAAATCAGTCTTAAAGCCTAGGCCACATTTGGTAACAGTTACATCCAAGAAATCAATTTTGTGTTCGCTCCATACCAGTGTAAATTTAATATTGTTGGTAGCCTGATTTAAATCCGCCACAAAGGACTCCAGAGCCCCAACGTCGCCCAGCCAAATACCAAAAATATCGTCGATGTAGCGCCACCAAGTGGCGCCACACCGGCGAAATCCAGGATGTTCAAAAACAAACCTCTCTTCAAATAAATTCATAAAGATATTGGCATAATTAGGGGCGACGTTGGAGCCCATGGCAGTACCCTGCAGTTGCATGTAAAACTGGTCCTCAAAAAGGAAATAATTGTTATACAAAATTATTTCCAATAGTTGTAAAATGAAGCAAACCTCAAAAGCAGAGTATAGCCCACAGGTTGACAGTGCACTATTCACAGCACCGATGCCACTAGCATGTGTGATGGATGTATATAGACTAGTGACATCAAGGCTAAACAAAATCAATTTATCAGTGCCCAATTCCAGATTGTGTATTTTTGCAAGGAAATCATTAGTGTCCTTAATGAAAGTACATGACTGCTCCACCAAGGGTCTCAAAATCTTATCCAAATAAATCGCAATATTTGAGAAGATGGAGTTAGTCCCTGCAACAATAGGACGACCAGGTGGAGCAGTCATGGACTTATGGACTTTAGGTAATACATAAAGGACCGGAGTGATCGGATCCTTAACCAGTAAAAATTGGCTAGTTTTCTTATCAATGATGTTTGATCTCAGCGCAAAATCTACACAAACCTGAATTTCTTGTTTCAGTTTGAAAATGGGATTGGATGACACAGGTTTATACACAGATTGGACACTCAATTGGCGATTAATTTCATCCTTGTAGTAAGACTTATTGAGAATGACGGTAGCACCGCCCTTATCCGCCGGTTTCAAAATGATGCCGGTATTCTCCTTAAGTCTACTCAAGGCTTGAGTATCGTTTTTAGTAAAATTGCTTTTATTGAATTTACCCTTCAAACGTTGGTTCTGCACACGTAGTTGCAATTTTTTAAGATCAGATAATACCAACTTTTCAAAGGTCTCAATGCCAAAATGTGTGTGTTGTGGATAAAATGCACTCTTATTCCTTAAACCTAAGTCACCTATATTTAGAGACGGTCTGGGAGCAGATAATATTGTATTAACACCATCTTTAATAGAATCTACAACATTCACCAATTTAGCAGATACATTAGGAGCAACTGATGTTTGCCCAAGTCCCGGATGAGACCCATATGAGGTTGCATGCCAATATTTTAATCTAATGTTCCTGAAGAACCTATAGATATCCTTATGAGTCTCAAAGGGGTTGAAATTGCTTGAAGGGCAGAATGACAAGCCTTTCTGAAGTACTCTCGCTTCACTGTTATCCAGTTCGTAATCTGAACTGTTAATAATTATATCTTGCGAGATCTCGTTGCCCTCCCCGGCTGTGGTCTCCCCGTCGTTCTCACCTTGGCTTTGGCTGTTTGTTTGCCGCTTGTGTTTGCGGCCGCCACGTTTCCAGGGACCTCTTCGCCATCGCTCTGAGTGAAATCCGAGGAGTCAGAGCTGCTGTTGCTAACCGCCCCCGGCTGCTGCTGATGACGTCTTCTCTGGCCGGATGCGCTACGGCGCATCTTACCCTGTGGGTCATAGATCCATCTGTAAACACGATTGGACGAGTAGTCCTGCTCGTCACGTTGGAACTTGGTTCTCTTTCGTTCTTCGATGGTCTTTCTCATGTCGGCTAGAAGATTCCGGTTGTCAGCCATTAATTTGTCAAAGTCCACTGTGGAGGCGGTTTTTCTCATCTCATCCTCAAGTTTGGCAATGGATCCCTTGATCTCATCAATCTCCATTTGCAGATATTCTACAGTGAGTACAATAATATCGAAAGAGCACTTGTTTAGGATAAGTTCAAACTTGCGGCAATATTCAGTGTTCTCTTTCAACAAAGTAGGACGTGTATTCATACGCAATCCCAGTGGGATGCGTTTAACTCTACAAGGACTATTACACTTGCAATACGAGCTTTGTCATTTATTTGATCAAATGTCCGTGTGGGCGTGCCTATGTGGGTGAGTCCACCAGACGGGTGGGCGATCGTATCACTGAGCACAAGAGTAACATCAGGTGCAAGGTGTATACTGCCCCAGTAGCACATCATTTTTTGTCAGCTGGCCATCAAGTCAGTCAACTTCGGTTCCAGGTTATCGATCACATTAAGATCCTAAGACGTGGTGGCAATAGGACACGTCTATTAAAACAACGTGAATCCTTTTGGATATTCAAATTAGATACCCTGGAACCGAAGGGGATGAATAGGGAGATTGACTGGTCTGTGTTTTATTAAGTTATTCCTTTAATTAGGTGTTTAAGAGATATTATGCTATGAGTTTTCACTCTAGGTTTTCTTTCTCTAGCTCTTAGTAAGACATGACTGTCCTTTCACTATGTAACTACCCTCTGTATAGTTAAAAATACTGAAATATCATTCTTTTACCAATTTAGCAACATTTGGGGCAGCTTGGTATGCAATCTATTGTTTAATAACATAAAATTTGTCTCTGTATACATGAATTTTTTGTATATATGCATTTTTTGTATATATGCACTCTTGTATATATGCACTTGAGTAATTTAACATATTTGTATATGTATCCATTTGGGTGACCACACATAACAATTATTTTGTATTTACTTTGCATTTTTTCTTTAAGAAATTGTGACTGGAGGCTTCCTGATTAATTGTTTTTAAATCTACATGCCATTTTCACACCTGGCCTGCAGGGGTCAGTATTTACACATGATTATGTTAAAGTAAAATTGCAAAGTGCATTTAGGGTTAATTTGTTAGCCTATTTAAACAGGTGTGTTAAGGTTATGCTGTATCACATGACTAAGGGGTATTGACCCCGAAACGTTGTGATTTTTTTTTTTTAAATATAATTTTTTATTCATTTTCAAACTTATAGAAGTAACAATGAGGGACACGCAGGTCCCAAACACAAATATCAATGGCATACAGGTATATATGGTTACAATTAGAGCCAGGAGTCCCAAAGATGAGAAACAATAAAATATTAATAAGATTGGATGGACTCCCCTGGTAGAGGGATGACATCTCACATTAGTCTGAGGACAAATGGGATATCTGAAAAGGAACCTATATAACACAACACATGTCTTGGGGTTAGGACAAAGTCTAGGGAGGGGGGAAGGGGAAGGAGGGGGGGGGAGTACAGAAGAGGAGAGGGAAAAAAGGAGGAGGATGGTAGATAGATCAAGAAGAGTCAGGCTGTAGGCTTTAGGACGTGACAGGAGGGCTCCAGGAAGTATCAAACTTGTCTTTCCAATCGGCCCAAGCAAGTTCAAATATATCCAGTTTGTTTAAGTCAAAATATATAGACTTTTCCATGGTGTATAAGAAGGCCATGGTTTTCTCAATCTCGTTCCATGAAGGAGGTTTTTCTTTTTTCCAGGACCTAGCCAGATTAGTCTTAATAGAGGCCAATAAGTAGGTACTGAAGATAGCTTGATGCTTAGGCAGATCCTGTAAGCCCAGGTGGAGTAAAGCAGTAGTCGGACCAGGCGGAATTCTGATTCCAAAATCAGTAAGGGCGCGGAAACCTTGAGACCATAAGGAAGTAATTTTAGGGCATTCCCACCAAATGTGGAGCATGGTGCCCTGCAAACCACAGTTCCTCCAGCAAAGAGGCGACACACCTGGGTACATCTTTGCTAGGCGTCTGGGAACCAGGTACCAGTGAGAAATCACCTTGTAATAAGTTTCGAACATAGTGATGCAGTGGAGGGTTTTTTTCGTCAGAAGGATGGCCCTTTGCCAGGCGTCTACCGAGATCTGAGAATGCAATAAAGCATCCCAGATCTGCAGGTGCGGAGCAATTTCAGGCGGGACAGTGCCATCAAGAGTCCCGTAATGGAACGATAATGGCCGGATAAGTCTATGACCCGTCTTCCAGACAGACTCCCATGGGGTGGACTGACGAGAGGTGGTGGGGAGAAAACCCCAACTTCTCAGGAGACTTTTAATCCTGATAGTTTCAAAAAAGAGGACCGGAGGAATATCCCCAGGGGAGCCCAGGAGAGACGGGTCTATAAAACCATCGGGTTGTGATGCGGACCAGAAGTCCGAGACCCGCCGAATTCCTAGTCTGGCCCATATATTCGGGTGAGTATCCGCCAACCCAGAGAGTAGACCAGCCACCGAAGTGATAGGGGAAGGGTGGGGGGCAATTAGTTGGCGATGCCGGATCTTGTCCCAGACCTGAAGGCATTCTGTGATAACTAGATTGCCGATACCTAAAGTTCTGCGACTGTGCGGAGGAGTCCAAATAATATCCTTGAGCAGGACATTATGGGGTAAAGAGGCCTGTTCAATCTCGCGCCATTTATCACGGGACTGAAGAACTCCCCACTGGGAAATGTGGGTAAGCATGGCCCCCTCGTAATATTTTATCACAGAGGGGGAAGCCAGGCCTCCTAGGTGTATAGGAAATTTCAGATTTTTTTGAGCTATCCTGGGGGTCAAGCCCTTCCAGATAAACTTTGTTATTTCACTCTGGAACTGTAGCAAGAGTGACATGGGGACTCTGATGGGGAGGCACCTAAACAAGTAGGTGAGCTTAGGGAGGAAAGACATTTTAATAGAGGCTATACGCCCCATCCATGAGATAGACTTGTGATCCCAGGCATTTTTTAGGGATCTCAGTTCCGACAGCAAGGGGATATAATTATCCTTGACCATTTTTGAGGCATTGTTAGATATTCTAACCCCCAGATGTGTGACTTGCTCCTGTGACCATTTGAAGTTATACCTTTTCTTTAAACTGTTAATGTAATTGTGGGGGTATCCCCACCAATATATCTCTGTCTTTTGAGTGTTCAGTTTGTAAAATGAGAGGTCACCAAAAGTCTGCAGAACATCTAACAGTCTGGGGACAGTTTTGCCGGGGTCCGCAGAGAAGATTGTGATATCATCTGCGAATAGCGCAATTTTTTGCAGAGTGCCTGAGAGCATTATCCCTGGAAGGGAGGCATCGTCCCGGATATGGGCAGCCAAGGGCTCGATCGCAAGGGCGAACAACAGCGGTGACAGGGGGCACCCCTGTCTAGTACCATTGGAGATGTTGAAAGGGTCAGACTGAAAGCCAAGACCTCTAACAGCGGCCGACGGGGCAGAATATAGCGCCTGGATAGCCCTGCATGGGGACTGAGGGAAATTAAAGGTTTTGAGGGTTTCCCACAAGTAGGACCAGCGGATGCGGTCAAAAGCCTTCTCGGCATCCAAAGAGATAACCGAGAAAGGCTTCTGCATTCTGGTAGATTCACACACAATATTAACAAGACGCCTAGTATTGTCCGGCCCCTCACGCCTGTGGATGAACCCTACTTGATCCGGACCTATAAGGTGCGGAAGAAGCCTGCTAATACGATTGGCAAGAATTTTAGAGTACACCTTCACGTCCACGTTAATTAAAGAAATTGGCCTGTAGCTTGCACAGGACGAAGGGTCCTTATCTGGTTTTGGCAGAGTGACTATGGCTGCTTTTAAGAATTCCTCCTTCAAGGAACCTGTTTCACTTGCTAAGGTAAAAAACCTCTGCAAGTAGGGGGATAGTTCATTGACAAATACCTTGTAGAACTGGGCAGGAAAGCCATCAGGCCCTGGAGCCTTGAAGGGTTTTAGATTTTTTATCGTTAGCTTAATCTCCGCCAAAGAGAAAGGGGCTGTGAGGGAGTCTTGTTGCTCTGTAGAAAGAGTGGGAAGGTTAGCAGAGGCCAGGAAGTCTCTGATATCCTGGCTAGTGGTTGGCGTGAGAGTCTCCGAATTTTCGATATTGTAGAGTTTGGAATAAAAGTCCGCAAAACATTCTCCAATCTGAGAGGGCCTCTTATGTATCTTGCCATTATAATTGATCTGGGAAATGCGGGAGTTACTCTGCTTATGCCTGAGCCTATTAGCAAGCATAGTGTCAGGTCTATTACCTTTGTAATAGTATAACTGTTTTAGTTTGCTGAGATTAGTTTGTGTGCGACGGAGCTCTAGGAGGTTGATATGCTCCTTAACTGTAGCAATCTGCGCAGCTACATCGAGGCTAATGGAAGCGCGATTTAGGGATTCCAAGGATCTGAGTTTTGCGTGTGCCTGCGCAAGGGTAAGGCCCGCTTGCTTTCTCAGTGCTCCTTGTTTGCGAATGATAAGGCCCCTGATAGTTGCTTTGATCGCGCCCCAGAGAATATCGTCTGAGGTCTGGCCGTTGTCATTACAAACTAACAGTTCAGTCAGGTCCCGTCTTAATTCCTCTCTGAACGGGATGTCGACCAAAATGTGCCTAGGGAGGCACCAATTGGATTTACTAGGCATTCTATCTGAGAGAAACAGCCCTGCCGTTACAAGGTCATGATCTGACCAGGAGCAGAGGGGGATACTGGAGCCGGAGACCGAGTCCAAAGACCCAGCCTGACAAAAGATGTAGTCCAGCCGGGAGTAAGTTTTGTGGGGGATAGAGAAATGGGTGAAGTCCCTATCGCTAGGATGTAAACTTCTCCAAATGTCAAAGTATCCAAATTGTGACATTACTGCCCTAAATTGGGCAGAGACATACGTCTCTTGTGAAGGTTTACTGCCAACTTGAAGCTGTTTGGGGTCGATAGTTGGCTCCCATGTCATGTTAAAGTCTCCCGCGATTAGGACCCTCCCTTGCTTGATCGTATCAAGCGTCTGCAAAATAGTACGAAGAGATGCAGGCTGCCGGGAGTTGGGGAGATAAACGGAGACCAATGTATGGAGAACATGGTCCAGTTTACAAACCAGAATTGTATATCTGGCTTGAGGGTCAGTAAGTGCGTAAATTTGCTCGTAGGCGATCCTGTTGTGAAGCAGGATGGCCGTCCCTCTAGCTTTTTTGGAGAAGGGTGAGTGTTCCAGGACTTTATAGGAACGGGAATGAAAATATTGAGTGGCGCCCGACTGCCAGTGAGTCTCTTGCAGGAAGACTACGTCGGGATTGTGAAATTTAAGTTCACGAGACAAAAGACTCCTTTTAAAGGGGGAGTTGAGCCCCCTGACATTGTGTGTGAGCACCTTTAAAGAGTGCACCATCTCTCGGCCTTGGCCTGGGGACAGGAGATAGAATGGGAAACGAAAGGAGGGGGTTAGGGGGGAAAATTAGGATAAGAAGTCAGTTCAGAGGTGTTGTGATAAGAAATGAGGTGAAAATAGTTCACCTATGTGGAACCCTGGCGTGGGCTACCTATGTGGGGGGGGGGAGCTAGGAATAGGAACAGAGAAAGGGCCGAAACTATCGGCCCCCCTCTGTGCACACGGGAAGGATACAAAGTAATATATAAACAGAAATTAAACCTGTGAAATCAGCAATGGAAATGTACATACAACCATAACAAACCTGAGTGAGGTACGAAGCATCTAGACTAGGTAAGTATAAAGTCAGTCATAGCATGTTGAGAAAAAATAAATTCTTGTGCTATCTAAAGGGTGGAGGTAATACTATGCCTATTCATTTAGAGATGAATGACCTGTGCTGGGTTGACCACATATAGAATTAGAAAGCATGCATAAACACTGATAATGCAAACCTGCACATGAAATACAAGAAGGAATAAATACTAATATTAACTATAACTTTAGACCCAACGTGGGCCAACCTATGTTGGGTTAATCCCATATTGTATTAGAGGACATATATAAACACGGGTAATGTAGATATGCACATAAAGTAGGACCCTCCATAAAGAATGGGCCCTATGTTAGGTCATGATGACAGGTTAATGTACATGCAATCATAACAAACCTGAGTGAGGTACGCAGCATCCAGAATTGGTGGGTATAAAGTCAGTCATAGCATGTTAAGAAAAGTATGAGAAAGCAAGTATGAACACTGGTAATGCAAATATGCACAAAAATTACAAGGAAGAAAAAATAATAATATCAACTGTAACTTTAGACCCAACGTGGGCCGACCTGTGCTGGGTTGACCACATATAGTATTAGAAAGCATGTATAAACACTGGTAATACAAATATGCCCATAAATTACAAGAAGGAAAAAATAATAATATTAACTGTAGCTTTAGACCCGACGTGGGTCGCTGAGAGTCCAGTACAAGCTAAGTACCACTGTCGCTGTAGGGCCATCCATAGAGAATGGACCCTATGTTAGAACATGATGACAGATTAATGTTGATGTTGACCAATGGTGCCATGCATTCAGGAGGAGGGATCTTGGAGACCCAGAGAGTCCTGTGTCTGCTGCGTTTTTTGCCTCTTGGAGCGCTGATCCTTAGCGGTCCATTCTGGGGCAGTGGCCCTCAATTTTGCCTTGATGGGGATAGGTTCCGTCGTGTCCCCTTTGGTAAGACCCCACTGTGCCAGCAATGCAGTGCCCTGGGCCAGTGAAGAAATTATGTGGGTTTGATTGTCCCTTGTAATCAACAACTTGGACGGATATCCCCATCTGTATCGGATACCAGCATTTCTGAGAGCCAGTGTGACTGGTTGGTACTGCCTTCTGAATTGTAGGGTGTGAGCCGACAAGTCGGGAAGAAGCTGGATGGTTTGAAACTTTTCCGGCAACTGAGGCTTACGGGAGGCGGCCTGCATCAGCTTGTCTTTAAAGAGGAAACTGTGAAAACAGGCTATAACGTCTCTTGGCTTTTCTTGTGAGACGGACCTGGGGCGTAGAGCTCTGTGTGCTCTTTCCATAGTGGTAGTTAGGCCCTCCATAGGGCCCAACAGGCTGCCGAAGAGCTCTTGGAGAAAACCTTGCAGGTCTGTTGGTGTAATGTCCTCCGGTATGCCCCGAAATCTTATATTATTTCTGCGGGCCCTATCCTCGACATCCGCCAGCTTAAACTCAAGCTGACTCAGCTGGTCAGCCAAAGATTCAGAGTAGGCCAAGAGGTTTGATTGATCCGTAACAATATCATCTTGCCGCCTTTCCAGGGAGTCCACCCTTTCACCTATTTCCGAGATATCTTTTTTGAGCTCAGCATGATTTTTTTGAATTTCTTTGGTGATGGAGCGGGTTTGGTTAGCGAGCATCCTCTGAAGGGTATCCTCAGTAATGAAGTGCTGAGACCTGGGGTTTAACAGGGCATCATGTTGGGAACCGTCTCCTAGAGACTCTGACCCACTCAGGCCGTCATTGGAGTCATCTTCCAGCTCCTTGCGTGGTAGGGAGAAGTGATCTATCACCGTTTTTTTCACTGATCCAGGTGTTTTAGTGGTTCGTCTGATCGTATGAGGCATTTTGAACTTGTGGCAAAAGGAGAGTCAGTGAGACAAAGGCGGACACAGGACAGGTAGAGCGGTGGTGGCACCAGAGGTTAGATTCACAGGGGGTTACAAAAATAAGAGCATGAGCAAGTAATCACATTAAGCAGTACACAGAGAGGGGCCCAGACGGCCTCCCCGACCCCTACCCCTCCATGACGGCCACCCTGCTAAGGATTAAATGACCACTGGTCCAGTTTGTAAAAAAGGATAGGCCACCACCGGGGGGCGAGGGCCAGCGAGACCCCCCAGACACAGGTCAAAGGCAAATTCACTCCAAAATTTATGGGTAAAATTGTGGTAAGTCCCCTTCTGGCCCGGGAATAGGGGGTACGACCTTACGGAAGGGAAAAGGGGAGAGGGAAGTGACCAGCCCAGACAAGCAGGGCCGGAAAGGGGGGGCCAGTTGGGGTTCACCTGCTAAATGAAACCAATACAATGCAATACAATAAAGGTCAGGGTGGCCCTCAGCAAATATTCTGCTTCAAATTTTAACACAATTGCATAATGTTAGACAGAGATTATAATTAAATTACACTCCACTTTGGGTTGAGAGCCCAAAGACATACAAGCTGACGCAGCAGCTATAACTACATATAACAGTAAAGTATGTTCTTGTGACAGAGCAGGTTCCTTAGTCACACTGGGTCTATGTTGCAGATGTGTATCTATATAAAGAAGGCAACGTCTCAGGGTGCAGTGAAACAGATCACAATAACAGATGATATCCCTGAAAGTTATCAGTGGGGGAATATGTAGGTATAATTTCTTTCAGGACCCCACACAATATCCAAATAGGAAGGGTAAGAAAAAGAGAAGAAAAAAAAAAAAAAAAAAAAAAATGTCTCAAAGCAGGGGGGGTCCAAGGCGGTCACTAAGCCTCTGAAGTAGTAGTATACAGGGGAATACTCCCAGCATCCACCCTGATTATGTTGAAAAAAGCAACTGTGTATTAGGGGAGTTATTCAAAGAGCATCTGATTCTGGGTTGCTGACCCCTGGAAAGTTCAATGTTTTTACCCAGCTACAGAGAGTTGTGGTTGCTGCAATACAAATATAAATACTTTGCTGGATGTCATTAAATTTGTGGGCATGAATTTGTACAAAATATTGAGGTGTTGTATTCCTTTACACTGCTATGCCCAGGGTAAATGAAGCGTGTTAAGCTGAAACATTTCTTTTTGTCCAGCATTAGCCTTCTTAGATTAATGGCGTAGAGCTGTGTGTGGGGTATACGTTAAGGCGTGCAGTCTCACTTACTTATTCAAGTATATGTTAATTGCCTCCCAATGCCGCTTTTATAACTTTTAGAGAGGATTACAACTTGTCTCCTTACCTCTCTGCTATCTTCTAGGATTGATGCTGGAGGTGGCTCCTGGCTCCTGCCGCCGGAACGCTGAGTGCTGGATAGTGGAGATGCAGCCTCCCAGGCCTCAAGATGGCGATTGTTCGCGCCAATTTTCTTTAGCCTATTATTCTTTTCTTCGTTTTCCCTTATTAAGGCACTTATTGTAACCCAGCCCCACCACCACTGCTGCCGGGTCTTCCCTTGAAATAGCCCACAGTGAAGGTAAGAGTTCAGAGGCGCTGCACAGAAACAGGCACCCGGGTGCTGAAGGCTATCGTGCTATACTGCCTCCCGGATCACGTTGGTTTTAGAAAGCTGCTGCACCGGAGCGGAGCCCCGACCCTCCGGGCAGCAGAGTTATGGGTCCGGGAAGGCAGTTGAGGGCTAGCGCAGGTTAAGTGGTTAAGTGAAGGTGCAGCACTTACAACTCGCCAGCGGGTCCCTTATTTCTCATTAGCGGCACTCAGGCTGGCGAGGGTAGTCTCTCTCCCTGCAAGTTTGGCGTCCCAAAAAGTCTCTGAGTAGGCACTGCACCTAAGTTCCCGAACTATGTGGGGTGTCCAGTGATAATTATAACCTTTATAAGGTTGTCTCTATATCAAATTTTTAACTTATATTACGCTTTTATGAGAGAGCTCCAGCAAGATGCGTCTCTCCTGTTTGACGGTTAGCTCCGCCCCCCACGTTGTGATTTTTTATTTGTCTGAACCTGTATCTATTAAAATATTTTGACTGCATTTTTTGAGGAGTTATCCTTCTATCTTCACCTTTGTACCATTACGTTTGGAGTGTGGCAGTCACTTCATAAGGATTACCCTCACCTCTTTGAGGATTTTTGCTGTATGCTGGACTCTATTTCAAATTGTCTACTTTGTACTGCCTGTGTCCGGGCATCAGCATTTCAAGATGTCTACCAATGATGAATTAACAGGCTCTCAGACTTTTGCTTACTCTGACCTGGAAGCCTCCAGGATTACTACCTTGGTATGTGGGTCACGCAGTTTTTTGCATACTGCACCAGTGGAAGCAGCAGGATCACAATATGAGAAGTTATCTAAACGCTTGCTGGCATATGGGCTGCACGCTACAACTTTGGCCGAATACTTTAGAGTTAAACGCATCCCACGGGGATTGCGTATGAATACACGTCCTACTTTGTTGAAAGAGAACACTGAATATTGCCGCAAGTTTGAACTTATCCTAAACAAGTGCTCTTTCGATATTATTGTACTCACTGTAGAATATCTGCAAATGGAGATTGATGAGATCAAGGGATCCATTGCCAAACTTGAGGATGAGATGAGAAAAACCGCCTCCACAGTGGACTTTGACAAATTAATGGCTGACAACCGGAATCTTCTAGCCGACATGAGAAAGACCATCGAAGAACGAAAGAGAACCAAGTTCCAACGTGACGAGCAGGACTACTCGTCCAATCGTGTTCTTCAGGAACATTAGATTAAAATATTGGCACGCAACCTCATATGGGTCTCATCCGGGACTTGGGCAAACATCAGTTGCTCCTAATGTATCTGCTAAATTGGTGAATGTTGTAGATTCTATTAAAGATGGTGTTAATACAATATTATCTGCTCCCAGACCGTCTCTAAATATAGGTGACTTAGGTTTAAGGAATAAGAGTGCATTTTATCCACAACACACACATTTTGGCATTGAGACCTTTGAAAAGTTGGTATTATCTGATCTTAAAAAATTGCAACTACGTGTGCAGAACCAACGTTTGAAGGGTAAATTCAATAAAAGCAATTTTACTAAAAACGATACTCAAGCCTTGAGTAGACTTAAGGAGAATACCGGCATCATTTTGAAACCGGCGGATAAGGGCGGTGCTACCGTCATTCTCAATAAGTCTTACTACAAGGATGAAATTAATCGCCAATTGAGTGTCCAATCTGTGTATAAACCTGTGTCATCCAATCCCATTTTCAAACTGAAACAAGAAATTCAGGTTTGTGTAGATTTTGCGCTGAGATCAAACATCATTGATAAGAAAACTAGCCAATTTTTACTGGTTAAGGATCCGATCACTCCGGTCCTTTATGTATTACCTAAAGTCCATAAGTCCATGACTGCTCCACCTGGTCGTCCTATTGTTGCAGGGACTAACTCCATCTTCTCAAATATTGCGATTTATTTGGATAAGATTTTGAGACCCTTGGTGGAGCAGTCATGTACTTTCATTAAGGACACTAATGATTTCCTTGCAAAAATACACAATCTGGAATTGGGCACTGATAAATTGATTTTGTTTAGCCTTGATGTCACTAGTCTATATACATCCATCACACATGCTAGTGGCATCGGTGCTGTGAATAGTGCACTGTCAACCTGTGGGCTATACTCTGCTTTTGAGGTTTGCTTCATTTTACAACTATTGGAAATAATTTTGTATAACAATTATTTCCTTTTTGAGGACCAGTTTTACATGCAACTGCAGGGTACTGCCATGGGCTCCAACGTCGCCCCTAATTATGCCAATATCTTTATGAATTTATTTGAAGAGAGGTTTGTTTTTGAACATCCTGGATTTCGCCGGTGTGGCGCCACTTGGTGGCGCTACATCGACGATATTTTTGGTATTTGGCTGGGCGACGTTGGGGCTCTGGAGTCCTTTGTGGCGGATTTAAATCAGGCTACCAACAATATTAAATTTACACTGGTATGGAGCGAACACAAAATTGATTTCTTGGATGTAACTGTTACCAAATGTGGCCTAGGCTTTAAGACTGATTTATTCAGGAAAGCCACTGATAGGAACAGTTTACTTCACTATGAAAGTGCTCATCCTTTACCTCTTGTGCACTCTCTGCCTCGCAGTCAGATGCTCAGAGTTAAAAGGATTGTTGATGACTCCAATATATCACAAATCAGACTTGCTGAGATGGGCCAAAAATTCATCCAGAGGGGGTATCCACCCTCTTTGATTCAAGAGACCATACAAAATGTGTCTGCTTTAGACAGAGAAACATTATTTAAACCAAAATCCTCACAAGATAAAGGGAAAAGAATGGTTTTTGTTTCCAATTTCTGCAGACAAAGTAATGACATTGCCCGTATTGTACGCAAACATTGGAGTATTTTACAAGATTGCATCCCCAATGTTGAGGAGTTCTGCCAATACCCATTACCAGCCTATAAGCGTAATAAAAGCTTGAGAGATACTTTGGTAAAGGCGGATTTGGGTGCTGGCAGGGCTCCTCAGCAGGGATATATCACCAAAAAGAACTTGGGTTGTTTTCCCTGTTTGGGGTGTGTAAACTGTGGGTCAGTCATTAAGAGTCCCTACTTTGTGCACCCACAGACAGGATATAAATTTAAATACAAGGACTATTACACTTGCAATACGAGCTTTGTCATTTATTTGATCAAATGTCCGTGTGGGCGTGCCTATGTGGGTGAGTCCACCAGACGGGTGGGCGATCGTATCACTGAGCACAAGAGTAACATCAGGTGCAAGGTGTATACTGCCCCAGTAGCACATCATTTTTTGTCAGCTGGCCATCAAGTCAGTCAACTTCGGTTCCAGGTTATCGATCACATTAAGATCCCAAGACGTGGTGGCAATAGGACACGTCTATTAAAACAACGTGAATCCTTTTGGATATTCAAATTAGATACCCTGGAACCGAAGGGGATGAATAGGGAGATTGACTGGTCTGTGTTTTATTAAGTTATTCCTTTAATTAGGTGTTTAAGAGATATTATGCTATGAGTTTTCACTCTAGGTTTTCTTTCTCTAGCTCTTAGTAAGACATGACTGTCCTTTCACTATGTAACTACCCTCTGTATAGTTAAAAATACTGAAATATCATTCTTTTACCAATTTAGCAACATTTGGGGCAGCTTGGTATGCAATCTATTGTTTAATAACATAAAATTTGTCTCTGTATACATGAATTTTTTGTATATATGCATTTTTTGTATATATGCACTCTTGTATATATGCACTTGAGTAATTTAACATATTTGTATATGTATCCATTTGGGTGACCACACATAACAATTATTTTGTATTTACTTTGCATTTTTTCTTTAAGAAATTGTGACTGGAGGCTTCCTGATTAATTGTTTTTAAATCTACATGCCATTTTCACACCTGGCCTGCAGGGGTCAGTATTTACACATGATTATGTTAAAGTAAAATTGCAAAGTGCATTTAGGGTTAATTTGTTAGCCTATTTAAACAGGTGTGTTAAGGTTATGCTGTATCACATGACTAAGGGGTATTGACCCCGAAACGTTGTGATTTTTTATTTGTCTGAACCTGTATCTATTAAAATATTTTGACTGCATTTTTTGAGGAGTTATCCTTCTATCTTCACCTTTGTACCATTACGTTTGGAGTGTGGCAGTCACTTTATAAGGATTACCCTCACCTCTTTGAGGATTTTTGCTGTATGCTGGACTCTATTTCAAATTGTTCATTGGTTGCAACTCAGCATTCTCTCTCCTCCAAACACGACGAGTTGTGTTTCTACCAAACAGTTCTACTTTGGTTTCATCTGACCATATGACATTCTCCCAATCCACTTCTGGATCATCCAAATGTTCTCTAGCATACTTCAGACAGGCCCTGACATGTACTGGCTTAAGCAGGGGGACACGTCTGGCACTGAAGATCTGAGTCCCTGGCGGCGTAGTGTGTTACTGATGGTAGCCTTTGTTACATTGGTCCCAGCTCTCTGCAGGTCATTCACTAGGTCCCCCGTGTGGTTCTGGGATGTTTGCTCACCGTTCTTGTGATCATTTTGACCCCCAGGGTGAGATCTTGCGTGGAGCCCCAGATCGAGGGAGATTATCAGTGGTCTTGTATGTCTTCCATTTTCTAATTATTGCTCCCACAGTTGATTTCTTCACACCAAGCTGCTTGCCTATTTCAGATTCAGTCTTCCCAGCCTTGTGCAGGTCTACAATTTTGTTTCTGGTGTCCTTCGACAGCTCTTTTGTCTTCACCGTAGTGGAGTTTGGAGTGTGACTGTTTGAGGTTGTGGACAGGTGTCTTTATACTGATAACAAGTTCAAACAGGTGCCATTAATACAGGTAATGAGTGGAGGACAGAGGAGCCTCTTAAAGAAGAAGATACAGGTCTGTGAGAGCCAGAAATCTTGCTTGTTTGTAGGTGACCAAATACTTATTTTCCACCATAATATGCAAATAAATTCTTTCCAAATCAGACAATGTGATTGCCTGGATTTGTTTCCACATTTTGTCTCTCATAGTTGAGGTATACCTATGATGAAAATTACAGGCCTCTCTCATATTCTTAAGTGGGAGAAATTGCACAATTGGTGGCTGACTAAATACTTTTTTGCCCAACTGTATCTGACTTTTCACTAAATAATGACCATGTGAAGGTTCTTTCTAGGGGTTTGGGATTAGCTCCTACACATGTATTCTCAGCATTTTCAACTTTATTAGACATTAATAAGTTTGTTCGCAAATTGGCTCTTAAAAGATTTTATGAATCTGATAAAGTTTAATCTGTAATAAACCAGGGTACCCATAGCGATCGGAACAGCCAATAGAATGCAAGCTCAATTTGATTGGCCAATCGGAATTTGAGGGACGTCACTTAACCCCTTAACGACCAAGGACGTACGCCACACGTCCTCAAAAAAAATACACTTAATGACCGAGGACGTGTGGCGTACGTCCTTGGTCTGGAAAGCAGCTGGAAGCGATCCTGCTTGCTTCCAGTTGCTTTCTGGTTATTGCAGTGATGCCTCGATATTGAGGCATCCTGCAATAACCTTTTTTAGCAATCCGGTGCAGAGAGAGCCACTCTGTGGCCCTCTCTGCACCGGACATCACCGGCTAGTTCCGTTGGTTGGTGGGAGCCGGTTCGGGAGGCGGGTGGCGGCAATCGTTGGCCGTGATGATGTGTAGGGGGGCGGGATCGTGGGCGGGGGTGATCAGAGGCGCGCACGGGCGTGCGCACGTGCACGGGAGGGCGGGGGCGGGCGCGCGCACAGGGAGGGAGCGGGTGGGAACCGCTACACTACAGAAAAATATTTTTAACTATGTAAAAATAAATTAGTCAGGGGGTGGGGGATTGGTCTGTGGTGGGGGGGGAAGCTACACTTCAGAAAAACAGGAAAAAACAAAAAAAAAAACATTTTTTTTTGCAAACTGGGTACTGGCAGACAGCTGCCAGTACCCTAAGATGGCCCCCAATAAGGCAGAGGGGGAGGTTAGAGAGCTGTTTTGGGGGGGATCAGGGAGGTTGGGGGCTAAGGGGGGATCCTACAAAGTAGCATATGTAAATATGCTAAAGATGTATTTTATTTTTTTTAAAAAAACTTTTATTTTAGTACTGGCAGACTTTCTGCCAGTACTTAAGATGGCGGGGACAGTTGTGGGGTGGGGGAGGGAAGGGAGCTGTTTGGGAGGGATCAGGGGGTCTGATGTGTCAGGTGGGAGGCTGATCTCTACACTAAAGCTAAAATTAACCCTGCAAGCTCCCTACAAACTACCTAATTAACCCCTTCACTGCTAGCCATAATACACGTGTGATGCGCAGCAGCACTTAGCTGCCTTTTAATTACCAAAAAGCAACGCCAAAGTCATATATGTCTGCTATTTCTGAACAAAGGGGATCCCAGAGAAGCATTTACAACCATTTGTGCTATCATTGCACATGCTGTTTGTAAATAATTTCAGTGAGAAACCTAAAATTGTGAAAAATTTAGCGTTTTTTTTTAATTTGATTGCATTTGGCGGTGAAATGGTGGCATGAAATATACCAAAATGGGCCTAGATCAATACTTTGGGATGTCTTCTAAAAAAAAATATATACATGTCAATGGATATTCAGGGATTCCTGAAAGATATCAGTGTCCCAATGTAACTATCGCTAATTTTGAAAAAAAGTGGTTTGGAAATAGCAAAGTGCTACTTGTATTTATGGCCCTATAACTTGCAAAAAAAGCAAAGAACATGTAAACATTGGGTATTTCTAAACTCAGGCCAAAATTTAGAAACTATTTAGCATATTTTTTTTTTGGTGGTTGTAGATGTGTAACAGATTTTGGGGGTCAAAGTTAGAAAAAGTGTGTTTTTTTCAATTTTTTCCTCATATTTTATAAATTGTTTTATAGTAAGTTATAAGATATGATGAAAATAATGGTATATTTTGAAAGTCCATTTAATGGCGAGAAAAACGGTATATAATATGTGTGGGTACATTAAATTAGTAAGGGGAAAATTACAGCTAAACACAAACACCACAGAAATGTAAAAATAGCCTTGGTCCCAAACGGACAGAAAATGGAAAAGTGCTGTGGTCATTAAGGGGTTAAAGGAACCGTCATTCGTCGTTCAGTCATCGGTGGAAGAAGATGGCTCCGCGTTGGATCGTCTGAAGATAGCTCCGCTCCGGATGGATGAAGATTGAAGACGCCGCCTGGATGTTGACTTCAATCGGATGGAAGACTTCTTCAGCGCCCCTTGGATGATGACTTCTGCCGCTTCGGATGTCTTCTTCTGTTCCATCGGTGGTCGGCTGGCTGAAGACGGCTAAAGGTAGGATGATCTTCAGGGGGGTAGTGTTAGGTTTATTTAAGGGGGGTTTGGGTTAGATTAGGGGTATGTGGGTGGTGGGTTTTAATGTTGGGTGGGTTGTATTTTTTTTTTACAGGCAAAAGAGCTGAATTCTTTGGGGCATGCCACGCAAAAGGCCCTTTTAAGGGCTGGTAAGGTAATAGAGCTGTTAACTATTTAATGTAGAATAGGGTAGGGCATTTTTTTATTTTGGGGGCTTTGTTATTTTATTAGGGGGCTTAGATTAGGTGTAAGTAGCTTAAAATTGTTGTAATATTTTTTAAATGTTTGTAACTTTATTTTTTATTTTTTGTAACTTAGTTTTTTTATTTTTTGTACTTTAGTTAGTTTATTTAATTGTATTTAATTGTAGTTATTTGTAGGTAATTTATTTAAGTAATTTAATGATAGTGTAGTGTTAGGTTTAATTGTAACTTAGGTTAGGATTTATTTTACAGGTAATTTTGTATTTCTTTTAGCTAGGTAGTTATTAAATAGTTAATAACTATTTAATAACTATTCTAACTAGCTAAAATAAATACAAAGTTACCTGTAAAATAAATAAAAATCCTAAAATAGCTACAATGTAATTATTAATTACATTGTAGCTATCTTAGGGTTTATTTTACAGGTAAGTATTTAGTTTTAAATAGGAATAATTTATTTAATGATAGTGTAGTGTTAGGTGTAATTGTAACTTAGGTTAGTTTTTATTTTACAGGTAAATTTCTCTTTATTTTAACTAGGTAGCTATTAAATAGTTATTAACTATTTAATAGCTATTGTACCTAGTTAAAATAAATTGAAATTTGCCTGTAAAATAAAAATAAATCCTAAAATAGCTACAACATAATTATTATTTATATTGTAGCTATATTAGCATTTATTTTAAAGGTAAGTATTTATTTTTAAATTAGGATTAATTTAGTTAATAAGAGTTATAATATTTAGATGTATTTAATTAATTTTTAAGTTAGGGGGGTGTTAGGGTTAGGGTTAGACTTAGGTTTAGGGGTTAATAATTTTATTACAGTTGCGGCGGTGTAGGGGGGGCAGGATAGGGGTTAATAAATTTATTATAGTGGCGGCGGTGTAGGGGGGGGCAGGATAGGGCTTAATAAATTTATTATAGTGGCGGCGATGTAGGGGGGGCAGGATAGGAGTTAATAGGTATTATGTAGGTGGCAGCGGGGTCCGGGAGCAGCGGTTTAGGGGTTAACATATATATTATAGTTGCGGCGGGGTCCGGGAGCGGCGGTTTAGGGGTTAACATATTTATTATAGTGGCGGCGGGGTCCGGGAGCGGCGGTTTAGGGGTTAATCAGTTTATTAGAGTGGCGGTGGGCTCCGGGAGCAGCGGTTTAGGGGGTAATACATTTATTTAGTTGCGGCGGTGTAGGGGGGGACAGATTAGGGGTGTTTAGACTCGGGGTACATGTTAGGGTGTTAGGTGCAGACAGCTCCCATAGGAATCAATGGGATGTCGGGCAGCAGCGAACATGAACTTTCGCTATGGTCAGACTCCCATTGATTCCTATGGGATCCGCCGCCTCCAGGGCGGCGGATTGAAAAGCAAGTACGCTGGACCGGAAAAGTGCCGAGCGTACCTGCTAGTTTTTTTATAACTAGCAAAAGTAGTCAGATTGTGCCGAACTTGTGTGCGGAACATCTGGAGTGACGTAAGAATCGATCTGTGTCGGACTGAGTCCGGCGGATCGAAGCTTACATCACTAAATTCTACTTTTGCCGGTGTGTATGGCTTGATAACTTAGGCGAATCAGCCTCGCCACAAATACGCTGTAGAATTCCAGAGTATTTGAGGTTGACGGCTTGATAGCTAGAGGCCTAAATCTCCTTTCCTCCAACCTTATATTATGACCTCTTGTCACAAACAATTTTCTTGGAACAAACAGAGCTTCTGCCATCTCTGTTTATGGGCCTTGAATATATTTATATAAAGTAATAATGTCACCTCTCAAGCGCCTTTTTTCTAGAGTAAACAGACCCAGTTTGGTTAGCCTCTCCTCCTAGCTTAAATTCTCCATATCCCTTATTAGCTTTGTGGCCCTTCTCTGAACTTTTTCTAGTTCTGTAATATCTTTTTTTGCGGTCAGCCCCAGAACTGCACTCCATACTCAGGGGCCGATTTATCAATGTCTGTCCAACATAATACGTTGTAGCGTATCATGTCCGACAGACATCGCTGAATGCCGACATCATATGCTGTCTGCATTTTACATTGCACAAGCAGTTCTGGTGAACTCCTTGTGCAATGCCGCCCCCTGCAGATTTTCAGCGAATTGGCCACTAGCAGGGGGTGTCAATCAACACATAAATACACATGTATACACTTTTTAGTCCTTCCCAGTCAAATACATTGAAACACGCCATATATTTTTTATTCATTTTTAATGTGTTTTAATGTGTTTTGAATAGAAATGCTAGAAATTCCAATGTTCTTCCAAAAAAATTATCATTTTTATTTTAAATGTATATTAGCGTGTTTAGCGCAGTTGGTCTAATGCAGTGTCGGCTTAGCGCGCAAGTTTTTTTTAACAGCGTCCCCCATAGAAATCTACAGGGAGACGTGAAGCTTTGCTTTGATGCCCTGTACACAAGTTATGAAACAGCGGTGCAATGATAAATGCTGTCGGCATTTATCAATGTGCAGCGGGCATGATCCGCAATAACGGATCATGTCCATTCGCATCATGTTTAATCGGCCCCTCTGACTTTCACTTGCGCTTAAATTTTTATACGTGCTAAACTGGCTGCATTACAGTTTTATTTTGAGCAAAGTTAGAGCAAGAGTGAAAAATGTATCACATACAGTCAATAGTGTAGATCCATTGTTTTGTAATTTGGGGAAGCCTAATATAGGGGAAAATATGGACTATTTAAATATCATCATATACCCTATATTTCCAAAATATTACTAATGGTGTAAATTACCTACTATAACTATCCCCAATGGCTATGGATTGGTTCATTTATTATTATCGCACCCTTCTCACTAGGCATGGCTGTCATGAAGTAACCATCTTGCTATGTATCTGTATTGAGGTGTGGCTCACAACCATTGTCAATCAGTAAACAGTGGGTGACATAACTGCCTTGTTGTGTAATCTCTCTTGAGATGCCGCCCTGAGCCACTGTCAATCAATAGACAGTGGGTGTATTATGTATAAACCGATTATAGGATATGAGCCATAAGTTTATATAATGGAGTTAGAGCTAAGCTCTTCATATTCAATATAGGAACTAGTGAATTCTGTGCTACAAAAGGTTATTATGGCTAATCATTATGGAATACCAGTTGAGCATTCTGTTCTATATGGTGGGATGTTACAGCCATAAGAAAATATAAATGTGCTTAGAAATGGATTGAGATAATCCTTGATTCTATGGATTGGGTCATATTATGTAAAAATACAGATACAGGAATGCTTAAAGGGTCATGAAACCCAAAAATGTTCTTTCATGATTCAGATAGAGAATACAATTTTAAACAACTTTCTAATTTACTTCTATTATTTAATTAGTTTCATTCTCTTGGTATCATTTGTTGAAGGAGCAGCAATGCAGTAATAGTTTCTACCTGAACACATGTGTGAGCCAATCACAATTAATATATATATGCAGCCACCAATCAACTGCTTGAACCTAGGTTCTCTGCTGCCCCTGAGTTTACCTAGATAAACCTTTCAGCAAAGGAAAGTAAGAGAAGGAAGCAAATTAAATAATAGAAGTAAATTGGAAAGTTGTTTAAAATTGTATTCTCTATCTGAATCATGAAAGAAAAATTTTGGGTTTCATGTCCCTTTAACTCCAAGATGATAAAAGGAGAACAGACAATCTGACCGTACCAAGCACAGTTTAAAATATGTACCAGTTTCCTTGATTTTTATTCCTCTTCATTTAACCCTTCATTTAACCCTTTCCTGCTGGGACTTATTTACTACATTATTTTTCTACAACAAACAAATTAGTAAAAATTTAAAACACCCAATCGTTCATGCAATCGCATGATTTCAATGAGGGGATCGGATAAGCGGGAAATGCCTATGACGCTAGGCATGCCCTCCAGCCCGCAATCCCACTTAGGCAGCTTCTGTGGCTTCAGTACAGCCAAACGGCTAGGATGTTCCATGCCGTCCTAACGGCGCTAAAGCACAGTTAGGACGGCATAAAACGTCCTAACGGTGGAAGGGGTTAATGCTGTTCCCAATTTCAAACACCTTAATGTCTTCTTTATGGTCCCCATTTATCCCATCTTCACAATTATGAGCCCCCAGGGGCATTTTTTAAACTGGCTGCAAGTTTTTTTACCACTAAGCACAGTATATAAAAATGAAAATCACTTTAAAGGGACACTGAACTAAAATTTTTTCTTTCATGATTCAGATAGAGAGGCCTACTTATCAAGCCGTCAACTTACTTGCATTCAATGGAACCAATACGCTCGCCTGACATTGCCTAACATCGCTGCCGCGGACCTGAATTTAACAAAAAAGCTGTCAAAAAGCCGTGCACCAAGTACGGGGAGATGAGCAGCGGACTGTTGTTAACTGACAGTCATTGATCTCACTGCTATTTGGCTTTTTCCCAGCTTTATTTGTATACTGTCACTAATCACCGCCACTATACTTAACTGTTTAACCCCTAAACTGTCGCTCCCTGACACCGCCGCAACTAAATAAAGTTATTAACCCCTAAACCGCCACTCCCGGGGCCCACTGCAACTAAATAAAGTTATTAACCCCTAAACCGCAGCTCCCAGAGCCCACCGCAACTTTAATAAATTTATTAACCCCTAAACCACCACTCCTGGACCCCGCCGCCACCTACATTATGTTCTTAACCCTTTAATCTGCCGCCCCCTACATTATGTTATTAACCCCTATCCCGCCGCTCACGGAGCCCACCGCAACTAAATAAAATTATAAACCCCTAAACTGCCAGCCCCCCACACCGCCATAAACTAAATTAACCTATTAACCCCTAAACCTAACAACCCGCTAACTTTATATTAAATATTAACTCATCCCTATCTTATAATACATTAAAACTTACCTTTAGATTTAAATTAAACTATATTAAACTATTAATTAATCTACCCTAACTATTATACTACAATTACATTAAACTATATTAAACTATTAATTAATCTACCCTAACTATTATACTACAATTACATTAAACTATATTAAACTATTAATTAATCTACCCTAACTATTATACTACAATTACATTAAACTATATTAAACTATTAATTAATCTACCCTAACTATTATACTACAATTACATTAAACTATATTAAACTATTAATTAATCTACCCTAACTATTATACTACAATTACATTAAACTATATTAAACTATTAATTAATCTACCCTAACTATTATACTACAATTACATTAAACTATATTAAACTATTAATTAATCTACCCTAACTATTATACTACAATTACATTAAACTATATTAAACTATTAATTAATCTACCCTAACTATTATACTACAATTACATTAAACTATATTAAACTATTAATTAATCTACCCTAACTATTATACTAAATTAAACTATATTAAACTAATAATTAATCTACCCTAACTATTAAACTAAAACTACATTAAACTACAAATTAAATTAACTATATTATATATTTAAACACCTAACCCTACTCAAATAATTTAAATCTACACTAAAAAATTACTAACAACATTACTAACAACTAAATTACAAAAAAATAAACACTAAGTTACACAAAATAAAAAAGAAATTATCAAAGATTTAAACTAATTACACCTAATCTAAGGCCCTATGAAAATAACCCCCCCCCCCAAAACAATAAGAAACCCTCTAGCCTAAACTAAACTACCAATAGCCATTAAAAGGGCCTTTTGCTGGGCATTGCCCCAAAGAAATCAGCTCTTTTACCTGTAAAAAAAACAAACAAACAACCCCCCAACAGTAAAACCCACCACGCACACAACCAACCCCCAAATAAAACCCTAACTAAAAAAACCTAAGCTCCCCATTGCCCTGAAAAGGGCATTTGGATGGGCATTGCCCTTAAAAGGGCATTTAGCTCTATTGCAGCCCAAACCCTAATTTAAAATTAAAACACACCCAATACACCCTTAAAAAATCCTAACACTAACCCCTGAAGATTCACTTACAGTTTTGAAGATCCGACATCCATCCTCCAAGAAGCCGGGAGAGGTCCTCATCGAAGCCGGCAGAAGTCTTCATCCAAATGGCCGAAGTCTTCATCCAAGCCTGCAGAAGTCTTCACCTGATTGCAACAGCCAATAGGATTTTTTCAACCTTAATTCTGATTGGCTGATAGAATTCTATCAGCCAATCGGAATCTAAGGGACGCCATCTTGGATGACGTCATTTATAGGAACCTTCATTCTGGAAGAAGACGTTGTCAGAAGAGGACGCTCCACGTCGGATGTCTTGAAGATGGAGCTGATCCGCGCCGGATGGATGAAGATAGAAGATTCCGTCTGGGTGAAGACTTCTGCGAGCTTGGATGAAGACTTCGGCCGCTTGGATGAAGACTTCTGCCGGCTTCGATGAGGACTTCTCCCGGCTTCTTAGAGGATGGATGTTGGATCTTCAAAACTGTAAGTGAATCTTCAGGGGTTAGTGTTAGGATTTTTTAAGGGTGTATTGGGTGGGTTTTAGTTTTAGATTAGTGTTTGGGCTGCAATAGAGCTTAAAAGGGCAATGCCCATACAAATGCCCTTTTCAGGGCAATGGGGAGCTTAGTTTTTTTTAGATAGGGTTTTATTTGGGGGGTTGGTTGGGTGGGTGGTGGGTTTTACTGTTGGGGTTTGTATTTTATTTTACAGGTAAAAGAGCTGATTTCTTTGGGGCAATACCCTTTTAAGGGCTATTGGTAGTTTAGTTTAGGCTAGGTTTTTTTTATTTTGGGGTGGCTTTTTTATTTTCATAGGACTCTTAGGTAAGGTGTAATTAGTTTAAATCTTTGATAATTTCTTTTTTATTTTGTGAAACTTAGTGTTTGTTTTTTTTTGTAACTTAGTGTTTGTTATTTTTTGTAACATAGTTGTTAGTTTCTTGTAACTTAGTAATTTTTTAGTGTAGATTTAAAATATTTGAGTAGGGTTAGGTGTTTAAATATATAATATAGTTAATTTAATTTGTAGTGTAATGCAATTTTAGTTTAATAGTTAGGGTAGATTAATTATTAGTTTAATATAGTTTAATGTCATTTAGTATAATAGTTAGGGTAGATTAATTAATAGTTGAATATAGTTTAATGTAATTTTAGTATAACAGTTAGGGTAGATTAATTAATAGTTTAATATAGTTTAATGTAATTTTAGTATAATAGTTAGGGTAGGTTAATTAATTAATAGTTTAATATAGTTTAATGTAATTTTAGTATAATATTTAGGGTAGGTTAATTAATAGGTTAATATAGTTTAATTTAAATCTAAAGGTAAGTTTAATTTATTATAAGATAGGGATGAGTTAATATTTAATATAAAGTTAGCAGGTTGTTAGGTTTAGGGGTTATCAGGTTAATTTAGTTTATGGCAATGTAGGGGGCTGGTGGTTTAGGGGTTAATAGGTTTAGTAAGTGGTAGTGATGTGGGAGGCCAGGGGTTTAGGGGTTAATACACTTATTTAGTTTAGGTGGGCTCCGTGAGAGGTGGGATAGGGGTTAATAACTTTATGTAGGTGGCGGCGGTGTCGGGGGCGGTAGATTAGGGGTTAATAAGTATAATGTAGGTGGCGGCGGTGGCGGGGCAGCAGATTAGGGGTTAATAAGTATAATGTAGGTGCGGCGATGTCAGGGCGGCAGATTAGGGGTGTTTAGACTCGGGGTGCATGTTAGGGTGTTAGGTGTAAACATAACTTTTATTCTTCCATAGGAATCAATGGGATATCGGGCCGCAGAGAACATGAGCATTCGCTGCTTTCAGACTCCCATTGATTCCTATGGCCTCCAGGGCGGCGGATTGAAAAGCAGGTACGCTGGGCCAGAATAGTGGCGAGCGTACCTGTTAGACATTTGTTAACTAGCAAAAGTAGTCAGATAGTGCTGCATTTGCATTCAGAACATCTGTAGTGACGTAAGCATCGATCTGTGTCGGACTGAGACCGGCGGATTGTATGGTACGTCACAAATTTCTAATTTTGCCGGTCTGTAGGCTTTGATAACTAAGGGGAATCAAGCTTGCCACAATTACGCTGCGGAATTCCAGCGTATTTGCGGTTGACAGCTTGATAACTATCCCTCAGAGCATGCAATTTTAAGCAACTTTCTAATTTACTCCTATTATCACATTTTCTTCATTCTCTTGGTATGTTTATTTGAAAAGCAAGAATGTAAATTTAGATGCCGGCCAATTTTTGGTGAACAACCTGGGTTGTCCTTGCTGATTGGACAGCACCAATAAACAAGTGCTGTCCATGGTACTGAACCAAAAATTTGCTGGCTTCTTAGCTTAGATGCCTTCTTTTTCAAATACAGATAGCAAGAGAACGAAGAAAAATTGATAATAGAAGTAAATTAGAAAGTTGCTTAAAACTGCATGCTCTATCTAAATCATGAAAGAAAAAAAAAAATTGGGTTCAGTGTCCCTTTAAGCTATCTCCATGATATTTAATCTCCCTTCTCTGTGTTCATATTTATGTCTCACTTTCTGTCTTCTTGTTTTCTTTCTTGATTTGATCTCCTCCAATATTTGATCTCAGCTTCTCTCATCCTGTTGGCACAGTATCCTGATTTGATGTCATTACTTGGCATTCATGTTTCTAAGGGAATATATGTTATGGGATTTCAGATAGAAGACTCTGCTAACAGATATCAGAAAAATAACCGAATATATCATATTGGAGATAAAGTTTGGCTCCTTACAAAGAATCTCAAGGTTAATGTTCCATCTTGGAAATTAAACCAAATGTACACTAGTCCTTATTAAATAACTGAGCAAATCAATTCAGTTACCTTCCATGTAAAACTTCCTGACACAATCAAGATATATTTTGTTTTTCCTTTTGCATTACTTTAAAGGGACAGTCTAGACCAAAATAAACTTTCATGATTCAGATAGGGCATGTAATTTTAAACAATTTTCCAATTTACTTTTATCACCAATTTTGCTTTGTTCTCTTGATATTCTTAGTTGAAAGCTTAACCTAGGAGGTTCATATGCTAATTTCTTAGACCTTGAAGGCCACCTCTTTTCAGAATGCATTTTAACAAATTTTCACCACAAGAGGGTGTTAGTTCATGTTTTTCATATAGATAACACTGTGCTCATGCACGTAAAGTTATCTGGGAGCAGGCACTGATTGACTAAACTACAAGTCTGTCAAAAGAACTGAAATAAAGGGGCAGTTTGTAGTGGCTTAGATACAAGATAATCACAGAGGTTAAACGTATATTAATATAACTGTGTTGGTTAAGCAAAACTGGGGAATGGATAATAAAGGGATTATCTATCTTTTAAAACAATAAACATTCTGGTGTAGACTGTCCCTTTAAGCCTTTCCAAGAAAACTCTTTCACAGGCCAAATATCACATCAGGTATTTGTGTGTTTGGCTGCGGAATGTGTGTGTAGTGTTATTGCCAGGTTGAATTTAAGGCATATGATCTTTCAGAGGACATTTTACCGTGTTAGGATTAAGAAAAATGTGAGGAGGATCATGAAGGGTGGTCATAGACTTGCATAGGTACATAGTTTGGCATGATAACATCACAACTGAAAAGAAGACTCTATACTATCCTAATAGGGCTTACGTCATGGATCAGGGTCTTGAATTCTATATTTAGAATTTAAAAATGGCAGTAGTGTTACAATTATAAATTTCATTTTTTTTTTTCTTTCTTTAGTTTGTGAGGGAGTTTCAATAGCAATTCAAAGCCCAATTTTCCTTTTGCTTTTAAGGCTATTTTAACATGTGGGAGCTGCCGTCCTTTGCTCCTACATAGGATGATGCTGTATTTTAAAGTGCCATTCAAAAAGCATATAAGGTCTCAGCAAACTAACACCATGTACGTTTCACCCCTTTGAAATCATCAAGCAGGGGCCTCATCAGGGCTGTATTGCTAGACACCTGTGTGCCTTCCTTTATACAACTTAAGCCCAGCCCTCAGGCATCACCTTTTCTCTCTTAAAGGGAAGGCAGCTCCCACATGCTAAAATAGCCTTAAAAGCAAAAGGAAAATTGGGCTTTGAATTGGTATTGAAACTCCCCCGGACTGCATTTGCATGCCTGCTTGGATACACTACACCTGGTTGTAGTGAGCAGAGGGCGATGACATCAGACCTAAGAAAATCTACAGATCCGGTAAGAAGAGAAAGGTTAGCAGGTGCAGTTTGACCTTAAGAGCAGTTGTAAACTGTGGTCACTGGCTGTAGTCTGTAAACCTACAAGCAAAGTTTGTATCAGCCCATTGGAAGCAACATACCAAGAGTGTGATTAAACAGCTCTGATTAATGATAAAACATTTAAAGGGACACTGAACTCAATTTTTTTCTTTTGTGATTCAGATAGAGCATGCAATTTTAAGCAACTTTATCATTTACTCCTATTATCATTTTTTCTTTGTTCTCTTGATATCTTTATTTGAAAAAGAAGGCATCTAAGTTTTTTTGGGGGTTCAGAACTCTGGATAGCACTTTTTTATTGGTGGATGAATTTATCCACCAATCAGCAAGGGCAACCCAGGTTGTTCACCAAACATGGGCCGGCATCTAAACTTACATTCTTGCATTTCAAATAAAGATACCAAGAGAATGAAGAAAAGTTGATAATAGGAGTAAATTAGAAAGTTGTTTAAAATTTCATGCTCTATCTGAATCACGAAAGAAAAAATTTGGGTTCAGTGTCCATTTAAGGGAACTGTGGAATTGGCTCAATACAGTTTGAATATAACTGCTATGGTTTGTTAAAACACACAGGATGAACAATCCCAAATTACTGTTTATATGTTATTTTTTTGGATGATGAACTAAACTTCCTTAAGAACTGTGATTAATAATCTGGTATCAGCAATGGACCATGTGTGCCTATCTAAATATGCTATAAGGTCTTAAAGGGACATATTTAGTATTGCACTTATGTTTAGTGTTTAAGGCCTAGATTTGGAGTTCGGCGGTAGATGGGTTGCTAACGCCACGCGTGTTTTATGTCTAACGCACGGCATTGTTTGACTCCGGTATTTAGAGTTCAAAAAAGACCATCTAACGATGCTCCTAACGCGTGTATGTCACACGCGTAATACTGCCCGCGTAAGACAGTCTCCCATAGAGATCAATGGGAAAGCAAAAAAATAGCTTTTTTCACCTAACACTCGATCTCGCGAGAATACGCACAGCTCGGTCATATGACGCATACCACATCATGCACAACAATAACACGCCGCAAATGTCACAACAACAATCAATCAACAAAGCACACAAGCATTACACATTCGCAAACGGGGGGATTTGAAATAAAATTTAATACGGGAAATACGCATATACTTTAAGATGCGGAAAATCGCAAAATAACAACAAGGAATAAAAAATATATACATACACTAGAAAAATAATCGCATTCAATATAACTATATATTAGGACAAACATACATATACAACACTTCACTAAGAACACACCATCGCAAATTCACATTTAAAAAGAATACTATTGGACAATGTTAGAGAAAACGACCACTATGACATCATCGCATTCTACACATTCCACAAATACTAACTCAAAATGAGCATGCGCAAATTCACACACCTAATACACATTGCACTAATATTAATTGCTAATAAAGCACACCTGAACACTAATTACAACGGAAATTGGTACATCATTAAACATTTACACAGGGTATATAAGCACCACACAAGCAGGGCTTCTTTGACTGTGTTGCTGTTGGGTCTTTGGAGATTGGAGGTTTAATATTAGAGAGTTGGTGCATTATTGTGAGTGAGTTAGTGTTAGCGTGAGAGAGTCAGTTGTTAGTGTTATCGTGAGTGAGTTAGTGGGAGTTAGTGGGAGTGGGAGAGAGTCTGTTAGTGGGAGCGTGAGTGAGTTAGTGGGAGTTGTTAGTGAGAGTTGTTAGTGGGAGCGTAAGTTACTGGTAGTTAGTGAGAGTTAGTGGGAGTGTTTGTTAGTGAGAATTAGTAGTAGTGTGTTAGTGAGAATTAGTAGTAGTGTGAGTTAGCGAGCGAGTGATTTTTCTGTACACTTAACACATTTACACGCAAACACATTCAATACATACATACACTTATCAATAACACTACATACACTCCATACCCCCTACCCCCTCATACTACACTCCATACCCCATTCCCTGTAGTCCCATTCCCTTTCATTCCATTTACTCTTATCCCATACACCATACCCATCCCATACCCATCCCCTAGTTACATTTAGTTTACATATCCTCCTTTTAGTCTTCTTCTTCTTTTGGTTTATTTAAATACTCCTTACCCTCTTTGTTTTTTTACATCCCTCTCACACTTTCAGCACTTTTTTTGTCTTTTTAGTTCTTTATTTTGACCCCCTTTCATTTCATCACACTTTTTGTTTGATTATTTGGGGTTTAGTTTAGGGAACAGATGGAGGCCAGGCAGGGGAGAGGTAGAGGGGGGAGGAGAGGGAGGGGGAGAGGAACAGGGCAGGAAGGGGGGCAGGAAGCGGGGGTGGAAGCGGTGGGTGGACCCAGCCACTTGGTTCAAGATGAACAAGTGGCTGGGCCCAGTGGCGGACAGAGTAGGGCTTCACATTCTGGGAAACAGAGGGCATCGTCACAGGGGAAGGCCAAGGCGACTAGGGAGGCGAGGTTTTCGATGGAGGAGAAGGAGGTCCTCATAGAGGCCTATATGGCCAGGTATAGGAGGCTGCAGCACCAGAAGACTACCCCGACTGACAAGAGGAGGCTCTGGAATGAGATAAGAAATGCAGTCAATGCAGTGGGTGGCCGGAACAGAGATCTTGATTCGATAAAACATCGCTACCGGGACTGTAAGATGGATCTCAAGAAAAAGTTAAGTCTGGAGGCCCGACATGCCGCAGGAACCGGTGGCGGACCTGCCCTGGAAATAGAGTACTGCAGATGGGAGGAAATGTTGCGGCCCAGCATCTCCGAGGTGGAAATAGTCGGTATCGGAGGAATTGATACCGGGAACCTGCCACTCTCATCTGACGGTAAGCTCATTGAACATTAATTTCACATACGAATGTATTTCAAGGGACACTATACGCAAACATTTACTTTCATGATTGAGGTAGCGAATACAATTTGACAAAACATTCAAATGTACTTATATTACCTAATTTGAATCATTCTTGAGATATATTTTAATTAAGAAATAGCCATGCACACGGTGAAACAATCACAGGAGGCAGCTATATTCAGCTAACAATCAGCATCTTATAAGCATATTTAGATATGCTTTTCAGCAAAGAATATCCAGAGAATGAAGCTAATTAGATACGAAAAGTACATTAGAAAGTTGATAATAAATGTATGCTTCTAAATCATGAAAGATAAAAAATTGGGTTTCATGTCCCTTTAAGGATCAGATTAATGCTATAACGTTGTTTACACGCATTCAATTACTTTGCGGTTACATCAGTATCTAGGCTATAGGTTAGGTGTGCATTTAAACAGACTGAAAACAAACGCGAAAACATTCAGATTGACCAGAGATATCACAAACACGGTTTTGAAAAAGCGGAAATCGTATTGATTGTTTGTTAGATTTCAAAGTGGATTAATGATTCTGCATTTGTAATTGTATCGTAAGCTAAGTCATTTAAAGCTTGATTTGCAAATATGCTAATATATACATTTTTTTTTTGGTGGGGAGGAATTTCCACTTCGGAGGGAAGAGGCCCCCCGTGACGAAGAGCGCACGGAAGCTGATGAAGAGGCCCCGGAAGCAGAGGAGGAGCACACGGAACCAGAGGACCCTCAAGGACCCGCACCCCACCGTGCACGGGCACCCCGCCGTGCACGCGTACCCCGCCAAGCACAACAAGAGGAAATAGCGGAGGTGCGGGTTCTACTGGACTACATAGACCAGATGCGTAACTCCCGGATACAAAATTATCGAAGGCCGCACTCAAATTCTTGATGGACAAAATCAAATAATTGAAGGACAAAACCAAATAATAAACATACTCAATAGAATCGAACAAGGCCAAAACAGAATCTTTCATCTGCACCAAGAGATGTTCAATTTTTTCCGGGAGGCGCATGCTGGTCTACCTCCTGGTCCGCCTCCTGCTGCTGGGCCTCTTGCTGCTGGGCCTCCTGCTGCTGGGCCTCTTGCTGCTGGGCCTCCTGCTGCTGGGCCTCCTGCTGCTGGGCCTCCTCCTGCCGGGCCATCTACTCCTGCCGGGCCATCTACTCCTGCTGGGCCATCTACTCCTGCCGGGCCATCTACTCCTCTTCAGCCATCTCATCCTCTTCAGCCATCTCCTCCTCTTCAGCCAGCTTCTCCTCTTCAGCCAGCTTCTCCTCCTCAGCCATCTTCTCCTCCTCAGCCATCTTCTCCTCCTCACCTTGGTCGTCCCAGTACTCTTCCTTCCACTCTTCCCACAACCTCTCCAAGGAGAACTCTTCGGAGTCGGCAGTTGCCCCTCCCAGAGCTTCAGCCCCGTGGGAAGAGGGGAATGAAGAGGAAGTATTTATTTTCATCTTTAATTTTTTTTTTATTTAATGTGTAATGGATAGGTATGTGATGATGTGGTTTTCATACACTTGTGGACCACACTCTGTATATAATCTACTTCTATGGGACCGGGTCCATGAAGGCAGATTGTTTGCAGAGTGTGGGTTATAAGTGTGTGAAAACCACATCATCACATACCTATCCTTGTTCATGATATTGATTGGTTTCTGTGATGTGATGTCCAAACTGTTTCCCGAATCGCAAACAAAATTACCATTACAATTATCCATGATGGCATATTACTGTTTGAATGCCAATAACACAGCTTAAAGGGACAGTCAGAAAATTATTGATTACAAAGAAAACACTGTATTACGCATTATCAAGTTGGAAACAACAAAACATGGAGAAATACGTGTGACTTATGTGCTTAACCTTGTATCTATGCCTAGGAAAAATGACCACTTATTTGTTGTTCTGACATAACAACCTTTTAGATATCAATGATCAATACATGGTAAATAATATGCTGTATGAGCACAAGGTTTTACATATACAAATGCTATCCAAATGCCCTCTAGTGGTCAAATTGTATAATGATTACATGCACTCTTCAAGCTCGAAGAAATGAGCACACGAACCTCATAGGTTTAGCTAGCAAATTTAAATAAACAAAGACAAATGATTAATTGGTGAGAAACCTTTGATATCATTGATATTACAAAATTGACTTTTATAATAATGCAAAACATTATTTGTTTTCTAAACTGTCCCTTTAACAAAATTACATATGCTAACACATATTTGAAGCTTGTTGGTATATCTACATGTACTTGGTCAAAAATTAAATATTGAAATCAGATTTATATTGACGTGTTAAATAAAGTATATTTTCTTAAAGAGACATTATTGTGTTAATTTTTTTTAAGAAAGACATTTGTTTGAACAATGAATATGGTTTAAAGTCCTTTTTTATCGAAGGCCGCACTCGAATTCTTGATGGACAAAATCAAATAATTGAAGGACAAAACCAAATAATAAACATACTCAATAGAATCGAACAAGGCCAAAACAGAATCTTTCATCTGCACCAAGAGATGTTCAATTTTTTCCGGGAGGCGCATGCTGGTCTACCTCCTGGTCCGCCTCCTGCTGCTGGGCCTCTTGCTGCTGGGCCTCCTGCTGCTGGGCCTCTTGCTGCTGGGCCTCCTGCTGCTGGGCCTCCTGCTGCTGGGCCTCCTCCTGCCGGGCCATCTACTCCTGCCGGGCCATCTACTCCTGCCGGGCCATCTACTCCTGCTGGGCCATCTACTCCTCTTCAGCCATCTCATCCTCTTCAGCCATCTCCTCCTCTTCAGCCAGCTTCTCCTCTTCAGCCAGCTTCTCCTCCTCAGCCATCTTCTCCTCCTCAGCCATCTTCTCCTCCTCAGCCATCTTCTCCTCCTCACCTTGGTCGTCCCATTACTCTTCCTTCCACTCTTCCCACAACCTCTCCAAGGAGAACTCTTCGGAGTCGGCAGTTGCCCCTCCCAGAGCTTCAGCCCCGTGGGAAGAGGGGAATGAAGAGGAAGTAAGTATTTATTTTCATCTTTAATTTTTTTTTTATTTAATGTGTAATGGATAGGTATGTGATGATGTGGTTTTCATACACTTGTGGACCACACTCTGTATATAATCTACTTCTATGGGACCGGGTCCATGAAGGCAGATTGTTTGCAGAGTGTGGGTTATAAGTGTGTGAAAACCACATCATCACATACCTATCCTTGTTCATGATATTGATTGGTTTCTGTGATGTGATGTCCAAACTGTTTCCCGAATCGCAAACAAAATTACCATTACAATTATCCATGATGGCATATTACTGTTTGAATGCCAATAACACAGCTTAAAGGGACAGTCAGAAAATTATTGATTACAAAGAAAACACTGTATTACGCATTATCAAGTTGGAAACAACAAAACATGGAGAAATACGTGTGACTTATGTGCTTAACCTTGTATCTATGCCTAGGAAAAATGACCACTTATTTGTTGTTCTGACATAACAACCTTTTAGATATCAATGATCAATACATGGTAAATAATATGCTGTATGAGCACAAGGTTTTACATATACAAATGCTATCCAAATGCCCTCTAGTGGTCAAATTGTATAATGATTACATGCACTCTTCAAGCTCGAAGAAATGAGCACACAAACCTCATAGGTTTAGCTAGCAAATTTAAATAAACAAAGACAAATGATTAATTGGTGAGAAACCTTTGATATCATTGATATTACAAAATTGACTTTTATAATAATGCAAAACATTATTTGTTTTCTAAACTGTCCCTTTAACAAAATTACATATGCTAACACATATTTGAAGCTTGTTGGTATATCTACATGTACTTGGTCAAAAATTAAATATTGAAATCAGATTTATATTGACGTGTTAAATAAAGTATATTTTCTTAAAGAGACATTATTGTGTTAATTTTTTTTAAGAAAGACATTTGTTTGAACAATGAATATGGTTTAAAGTCCTTTTAGGAGTGGGGGGTGAAAATATGCTAACAATAATATATTTGAAGATTAAACAATGTGGAACTCATACATGATACAAAAATCAACATTTGCATTAAAGGGACAGTATACTATATTTTTAACAGAACTGTATGTAATAGACACTACTACAAACAACAAGATTAACATATACTGATATCAATATTACAAAGCTTCAAACACTTTCAAAGAAAATCGGGTTAGCTCTATTGAAAATATAGATGAACCCCCATTACAACCGTAAAACAAGACAATACCCCATCATTAACATATGAAAAGACCCTTTACACAAATAGGAGAAAGCTGGAGATGGTACTCACATGAAACTTAGAGGCTTGGCGAGGAGTCTGATAATTAATTACATTTTCTTTGAACAGAATCAAAATGAAATGTGTATTTGTTAAACAATGGACTATCTAACTAGAGACAAAATAAAAAATTTTGATTTATAATGTGAGTGTCTAATGAACCTTTAATAAAATTTACAACGAAATTACATTTAGAAGAAGTCGGCATCATATATTTAGCATATGATAAAGCTAAATGCATATTGATTACTTTATTCTAACACAATAGCGCATATTTATTAATTAGATATCTTTAACATTAAAAACAACAGTCATTTTTATGAAAAAGGAACATATTGTTGACAAACATATTAAACAACATGGACTATAGAGATTTGCACTTGCCTCGAAATATCATATGCATGAAAACATTTTGCTTTCATTCGTTTATTCAACCAGACATCCAGCAAAAGAGAATGTGGTGGTCTTTATCAGCTACGGGTCAACAATGTAACATGATGCAAATAATACATATTCTCAAGGTTTTTAAAATTGGCTGCAGTCACAAACGTGTTTAACGTGCACAAACAAATATTGCGGGACTACGTGATCCAATCATACGTTTTTTTACCTTTGCATGTGACGTCTTAACATGGCGCTTCCTTGATCACGTAAGAACGCCATCCAATAAAAGGCACATTCTTGATCACGTAAGAACACCAAAAAAAGGCGCATCCTTGATCGCGTAAAAACGCCATCCAATAAAAGGAACAGTCTTGATCACGTAAGAACGCCCAAAAAAAGGCGCATCCTTGATCGCGTAAAAACGCCATCCAATAAAAGGAACATTCTTGATCACGTAAGAACGTCAGTCAATACAAGGAATCATTGGACAGCCTGGTAGGTGACGTTTTGAGCAACATGGCGCATCCGAGATAGCTGAAAAACCGCAGCCAATACAAGGACTCAGTTGACAGCTTGGCATATCACTAAAAAACGTATTTATATTTTAGGAACTAGTATGTGTCTAGATTGCTATCTAGGAATGTCACCAAATCATGAATCATCTTTTCGGACTTGACTGTCCCTTGAACTATAGCTATGGTGTATATCTTTAACATTTAAAAGATACACATGAGAAATACATATGCCATTGATGTTTTAAGATATGTTTTGATTGTTTTGGAATAACAATAATGATACATGGATTGATTAAACGTGTCATTTATTCAAGTTTAAATATGGTCAGCCTACCTATAGCCATATATGGGAGGAGAATTATTTTGTTAACATATTTTTAAACAAATATTCATCATCTAAAATATTTGCATTACACACAGAGATTTATTTGGTTACACTTTTAAAATAAGATAGAATAGAAAATGAAATACATGTGCTGTCAACATTACAATAAGATTGTTTATTAATAAGATTATATGTCCTTGTTCATGTAAAAAGGACAAAAACGCTTTAGAAATGGAAATACATTCATTAACAATTGTGCTCACCATCCCTTAAAGGGACATTATTTTGTTTTTAAAAAGCGGATACACATAGACAATACTATTTCAATAAAATGAACCCTTTACAGGGATTATATCATTGTATCAATCCTCAGATCATTTGTTAAAGGTGCATCAATTCATGCAGAGTTTCTAAATACACACATGGATGTGAAAATTGAAATATACATATATACACAAATAACAATCTATATATACATATATAAAAAAATTACTATGCTAATCATAATCATGCAATGATAAAGCTAAGAGAAAAATATATAAAGACAAATAATAAGATTACATTGGAGATGTTAATCTTAAAGTCATTTACAATTGTCTTACATATATGATTTTTAATATAAAAATATTTTTGGTAGGTCCCTTTAAGGATCAACAAGATAAACTAGAGCTTTAAAAAAATAACATGAAGAATGAGGACAAAGAATCGTGCAATTACATGTCTTTTATTAGTATGTAAGAAAACATCAACAACGTTTAGAAATAATCTTGTAAAAATAAGGAATATTTGAGCCATATGACAAGGTAACAGAGTGCATCACAGTCCATGAAGAGAGTTACCAAGGGCCACCATAGCCCCATTGGAGACATATGACAAGGTAACACAGTGCATCACAGTCCATGAAGAGAGTTACCAAGGGCCACCATAGCCCCATTGGGGACATATGACAAGGTAAAAGAGTGCATCACAGTCCATGAAGAGAGTTGCCAAGGGCCACCATAGCCCCATTGGAGACATATGACAAGGTAACACAGTGCATCACAGTCCATGAAGAGAGTTGCCAAAGGCCACCATAGCCCCATTGGAGACATATGACAAGGTAAAAGAGTGCATCACAGTCCATGAAGAGAGTTGCCAAGGGCCACCATAGCCCCATTGGAGACATATGACAAGGTAACACAGTGCATCACAGTCCATGAAGAGAGTTGCCAAAGGCCACCATAGCCCCATTGGAGACATATGACAAGGTAAAAGAGTGCATCACAGTCCATGAAGAGAGTTGCCAAGGGCCACCATAGCCCCATTGGAGACATATGATAAGGTAACACAGTGCATCACAGTCCATGAAGAGAGTTGCCAAGGGCCACCATAGCCCCATTGGAGACATATGACAAGGTAACACAGTGCATCACAGTCCATGAAGAGAGTTGCCAAGGGCCACCATAGCCCCATTGGAGACATATGACAAGGTAACACAGTGCATCACAGTCCATGAAGAGAGTTGCCATGGGCCACCATAGCCCCATTGGAGACATATGACAAGGTAACACAGTGCATCACAGTCCATGAAGAGAGTTGCCAAGGGCCACCATAGCCCCATTGGAGACATATGACAAGGTAACACAGTGCATCACAGTCCATGAAGAGAGTTGCCAAGGGCCACCATAGCCCCATTGGAGACATATGACAAGGTAAAAGAGTGCATCACAGTCCATGAAGAGAGTTGCCAAGGGCCACCATAGCCCCATTGGAGACATATGACAAGGTAACACAGTGCATCACAGTCCATGAAGAGAGTTGCCAAGGGCCACCATAGCCCCATTGGAGACATATGACAAGGTAAAAGAGTGCATCACAGTCCATGAAGAGAGTTGCCAAGGGCCACCATAGCCCCATTGGAGACATATGACAAGGTAACACAGTGCATCACAGTCCATGAAGAGAGTTGCCAAGGGCCACCATAGCCCCATTGGTGACATATGACAAGGTAACACAGTGCATCACAGTCCATGAAGAGAGTTGCCAAGGGCCACATTAGCCCCATTGGAGACATATGACAAGGTAACACAGTGCATCACAGTCCATGAAGAGAGTTGCCAAGGGCCACCATAGCCCCATTGGAGACATATGACAAGGTAAAAGAGTGCATCACAGTCCATGAAGAGAGTTGCCAAGGGCCACCATAGCCCCATTGGAGACATATGACAAGGTAACACAGTGCATCACAGTCCATGAAGAGAGTTGCCAAGGGCCACCATAGCCCCATTGGAGACATATGACAAGGTAACACAGTGCATCACAGTCCATGAAGAGAGTTGCCAAGGGCCACCATAGCCCCATTGGAGACATATGACAAGGTAAAAGAGTGCAACAGGCACAACAATAAACTTTTAAAAAGGCCAAATGGCAACAATAAAAAAAACATCAACATGTGGACGGAGGATTCTTATCTGCCACCTTGGAGCATCTCCAGATCCTCCACTTACTGGTCATCCTCTTCATCGTCCTGTGCATGTCCAGCTCCAGATTCAGGCCTTGAACTTAATCGCATAATTTCACGCAGAGTCAAGTCCTGAACCCGGAGCTGGGCCTGCATGGTGTCGTTCATCCCTCTCAGGACAGCTGCGTTCCTCAACACGGCCTGCTCTACTCTTGCTATACCTTCTAGCATGAGCCATGCTGAGTCACAGCCTAAAATAAAGAATAAATTAAATATTAATGATAATTACACAACAGACGAAAAAAATAGAAAAGATACAATGTCATCATAAAGACAAATCATTCTTTACATCAATTAGTTTAAATTTATTCTTTACACATGAATTATGTTATTCAGACAGACCGAAATCATTAAAGGGACAGTTTACTCAAACATGTTGTCCCCTTTAATTGGTTTTAGATGATCCACTTATACAGCTTGAGTGTCTAAAATCTTGTTAAAGGATTTACATTGTTCTTACATTAGCAATTTAAATATTTTAATTATACTGTGGTAGGCACACCTATCCTTAAACATTTTGGCATTGAGGACAAGCTGTGTAAACATAGCAACCTGAAGAAATTACATTCCCACTGGGTTAGACAAGAGATAATGTATAAACATTTGTACATTAATTGTTGGATCCAAGTAGTGGTGATTGGTATATGTAGTGATATCCAATTAAAGGGACACTGAACCTAAATATTTAATTGACTGATTCAGATAGAGCATGACATTACAAATATTTAAAAATTACACATATTCTTTAAATGTTTGAATTCTATAGCTAGATTTTGAATGCAAGAATGTCGGTTTTTAGGGCAGGCCATATTTGTTTATCAACTTTGTTTGTCCCTGCTGGTTGATGGATACATTCATCCAACAATAAAGAAATGATGTCCACAATTATTTTATTTTTTAAAATAATTATAGGCATTTCTTTGTTTCAATAAAGATATCAAGAGAATGAAGAATAATTCATAAGAGTAGTAAATTATAAATTTGATTAACATTGCATGCTCTATTTGAATCACAATAGAAAATATTTTCCTTCAGTGTACCTTTAAGTATCTTATAATGTTGATTTTGAATGATACTTACAGCTGTGCCTGGGAAGGACAATCCGACACTCAGGACAATGAAGGTTGAGACAGGGGGGAGGGATTGGCTTGGGGAGGGATGGGATTGGCTTGGGGAGGGATGAGCTGATGCTCCGGGGTAGGCCGTACAGCTGGGGAGTGGGGAGTTGGGGTCTGGGCAGCTGTATGGGCCATAATACGGGGAGAGCGGCGAAGGGGGTTGTATGGGCGTTTTTTGGGAGGGGCAGGAAATGATAAATGGGAAGGGCCGGCAGGGGTCTGGGCATGGGCAGGAGTCTGGGCATGGGCAGTGGTCTGGGCATGGGCAGGGGTCTGGGTCTGGGCAGGGTTCTGGGCAGGGGTCTGGGCATGGGGAGGGGTCTGTGACTGGTCAGGGGCTGAAACCAGATGACCAGAAGTGGTGGATCCATCTGAAAATTTAATAAATATATATTAACATCTCATACATCATGAAATCAAATCAACGCATTTCAAATTGATTATGTTTTCAATATACTTAGAAGTGTGTTTGAATTTGTAAACAATTATGAAATGAGGATATGGTATGCATATAGGCACTCAGATGAATATCAATTACTGTCTGTACAATTATAACATTATTATTGTGTTTTGGCCTGGAATATGCATGTGACATAATGATGGCATGAATTATACATTTTTTAAAAATAAAAAAATTTCATGCTGCCTGATATAGAAAGGGGGCAGTAGTGTATTTGAACAGACAAATAATATTCCTTTTTAAAGTGCAAAAGCTGTAGACTTTGAATGTCTTCAATGAAATGATTTCAAATAAAGCAACATGTTGGAAACATGATAGATATATTTCACATACCATTAGACTCCAAGGCAGCCTCTTCCTCCTCCGTCACATATGTTAAATCAATCTCTGTCAAACATAACATGTTGTGTACACGTTAAGAACAGATATTATAACATATGTTACTGTTGTTCAAAGACACACATCAATGTTGCATTAAAGATATACACACCCAAAGTTATGATTTACATCATTTTGATGGAGCATACAAATTACATTAGATTTGTTATTCTCAATGATTCATATTTTCGATGTATTGTTTGTATTAATTTACAAATCATAAAAGCATAGTACATAGAACATTTAAGATTTCTCATGTGTGTATCACTTGATGACTGTTGTCAAAAAAGAACATGGAAACAAACATATGCTATACATCTTCAGAATAACAAATGTGTAGACTAATAAAGTTTTAATTATTAATCTTTCAATATTAAAAGAAAATTAATATATAATCAGAAGAGAAAATTATATGTTTGTTTCAAATGTTATGCTTCATCAGAATCATGCTCATAATATTGATTACCAATACACATTCAATGACATATAAATGAGTCAATGGACTTACCAGGAGACCGCAAAGGCGGCTCTATGTCACTGCTGGATTCCTGTGGGCTCACCACACCAACTCTCTCTATGAATGATATAGATATATATTAGGAAACACATTTGGGATATCACTAAATCACATCTGTATCGAATTTTAAGATTAATCAACTTGAAAATGTTAAGAATAGAGCAGTCATTAAACCAGAAAATGCTTGATTGAATCAAGGGGATTCTGTTAAAAATGATGTATTGAACATATGTTTAATTTCAGACTATATTAGACATCAAACTCATCTCATACGATGCTATTGCATATCTAAATATACCCATTGATCAATGTTCTTAAAAGAATACACACAAAGCACATTTTGAAGAGCAGCTGTTGACAAATCTAAACAAACACATGTGGCACATCGAGCCATTTGTGCAATGTACAGTAATCTTGTTTAGGACACAACACATATTTATCACAATACAAAACCAAATTGATTAGTACAAATATGTAATCATGGTGCTGTTAGAGTATGCTGATATCTATAAAGTAACTCCAACAGTGAATATGTGAATTATATATCAATATTGTTTAATCCAAAGAATGTAAAGATGAATTAATCTATTGTTTATTAAAGGGACACTGACATGATTAATTTAAATCATTGATTTCTCTGTTCAAACTGTTCAAAATGATTTAACATTGACTCCTATTATAATTTGAATGTTACTACATTTTAATCTTAAAGGCAGATAAGCAATATTGTATTCAATAAATATTGTTTGTTGAAGGTATCCACCAATCATCAATAAAAACCCAGGTTGTTCAACCAAAATTGAGATGCAGATAAACGTACATTCTTGATTTTAAAATACATTTAGCAATAGAATATTTCACATATGATGATAGTATTATATTTAAATGTTTATTAATATTGCATACTCTATCTGAATGACAACATTAATAATTGTAGATCAGTATCCCTTTAATATAAAATTATATTGATTTGACAATGTTGGTGTTAATGAATTCTCTACTCCATATGTTGATGTAATGAATGGGATTGAGCATGCAATTCAAATCTAATTAATTTTCATCTATTAAAGGGACATTACATATAAATATTGAACAATGTGGATTTAGTATGCAATGTTCTGTCCATGTTTCTAAGACAAATGTCAATTAAAATGAGACATACCATACTGTGACAAGCCCTGCCTTAAGGATCCAGCAGCAACATCCATATCTGTAATATATTAAATGAGGATTGCATATCATTAATACAAATCATGCCATGTTTAAAATCTTTACATTATTAGCAAATCAATTTTAAACTATTAATCCTTTGGTAGTCCCATGAGTTAATTGTTTCCTCAATTCAGTTCATGATAAATATATCCTGTACTGTTATTTTCAATCAGTTGTGTTGTTTACTGTAGCTTTAATTATTTTTTGGTGTTATTTCATTCTCATCAATTGATGGGCATATGTTATAATTTATTTGGATTCTTATTTTTTTATTATGTATAATATTGAAAATAAGAATACTGTATTCTTCACATATATAATAATTCACATTTCATTTTGACCAACATGTATAAAGCAATGCCACTTACAGCAAAGCCATGTTAACGTGTATGCGCAATTCCATTTTCGCGATCATTGCGCAATGATTCAAATCGGAATTACGCATCCGTCATTTGACCAACATGTATAAAGCAATGCCACTTACAGCAAACCCATGTTAACGTGTATGCGCAATTCCATTTTCGCGATCATTGCCCATTGATTCAAATCGGAATTACGCATCCGTCATTTGACCAACATGTATAAAGCAATGCCACTTACAGCAAAGCCATGTTAACGTGTATGCGCAATTCCATTTTCGCGATCATTGCGCAATGATTCAAATCGGAATTACGCATCCGTCATTTGACCAACATGTATAAAGCAATGCCACTTTCAGCAAAGACATGTTAACGTGTATGTGCAATTCCATTTTCGCTCTGTGACGCATATTCTGTAGAGCGCAAGACACATCATTCCTATTTCATGTGTCACTAATCTAAAATCAGATATCTAAACATCATATGTAGTGTATGTTGTGAGATCTGTATAGGTTTAGAATCTGACTATATACACATTTATTGCTTAAAAAAAATAAATAAGATATTATATGAAGTTGGATAATTACCTGGTTCAGATTCTCCATCTCCTCCCAGGCCACCGGACGGAGAAGCAGCTGCCCTGGCCCCCGCGTCAGGACTTTCAGATCCCGCAGCTGGGAGGGAAGAAGAGGAGGCCGAGGATGGCGAGGATCTGAATCTTTTGGGGACCCGGAGATTGAGGAGCTCGCATAAAGTCACCTCATAACGGAGTAGGTACAGTTTCCGCGGGGCCTCTCTTTTGCCACCTCTTTTACGGGCTTGTACCCAGTCCCTTATGAGGTTGACTTTTTTGGTTAACCGCAACCTCATATCTCCGAATCTCCTCATGATCTGATCCTGGGTCCTCTGGACGTCACACACCAATCTAACCGCATTGGTGATAGATTCCCAGAGGGCCTTCTTAACAGGCGCATCTGTCAACCTCCTCTTGTTCCCAAACAGTTGGGGATAAAAGTCCTTGATGGCGTGGACCAGTGCAGCGCTCTCCTCCTTGGTGAACCTGGGAGCTGACATGCCTGCTGGGTTGTCGATTTTTTGGTAAAACAAAATCAGATATACTGCCTGCAGGTATTAGAGAACTGACAACGATGGCAACGTGTAATGGACTTTTATATGGTGAAGTAAACATGAGATGCACCATGGGACAAGTTATCTGTACATCTGATTGGATAAAAGTTTGAAATATTGTTAGAATGTCTGTGAGACCATCCTGACTCAAGTTGTGTTTGTGTGATGAACTCTGATTGGCCGTTCCTTAATGTTTCATATCTTAGTAACTTCCTTACACATACCTCATGGTGGTGCTGGAACTTCATTTTTCATGTAGACTTATTTGTAACTCATAGGCCTGTCATGCGGATATGTGTGACGCAGATTTAATATCCGTGATCCATTAAATATTAATGATTAAATTTTATTTAACATCTAATACTGTCACATTATTAATGTTGTAGACATTTCTAGGTTTAATAACGGTCTGTTTCTTTAATACAAATACACATTTAATATTGTATGTCTTTATTGTTCATAAAATCCATTTATTGACTTATTGTGAAGTATTGATATTGCTCTATTAAATGTATTTCATAATGCACATTGATTGTGTGCTATTGCGTGACATTAGACTCTAATGTTTAAAGATGCTAATCTGGTGTTTCAAGATGCGTTTCACACGCAATATTTCTGAATGTTCAAATTCAGGTTATAAGGTCATTCACTTGGATAATCTGTTTATAAATGTTAAACTACAGGTTTGTTTGTTATTAGTAAATAAACCTCGAGCTTGTATTTGTCAGAAGTGCTCATATATGTTATTGTGCAATGGCGTCTTTATTTTTAAATAGACATTACAAACAAACAATTGTATCAAATGATCTGTAGAGATAGAAGATTGTTTAGACTTTAAAATGTAAATCAATGTATCTTAGTATTTAGATATCCTCAACAGAAGAAATTTAAATGCACATGGTTGAGACAATCACATAAGGCATCTCTGTGCATCCACCAATCTTCATCTACTGAGCCTATCTCGATATGCTTTTCAAGCAAAGTATGTCAAGATAGGAAGAGAAGTAAATACACTCTTTAAATCTCTTAAAGGGACACTGTCCAAACAAATTTAGCGTTGGTGATTCAGATTGAGCATGAAATGTTAATCAACGTTATAATTTAATCCGATTCTCAAATGTTAACAATTATCTTGTTATCTTTCTTTGCAAATCAATAATGATATTTGAGATTACGGACAATTTTTTCAAAAACCTGGGTTGTCCTTGATGATTGTTGGATAAATTAATCCACCACAAAAAACCAAGTTCAGTCCAGAGTACTGAAGCTAATAAATTATCTATTTAATGCCTTATTTTTAAATTAATGATAGCAACATCACAAGGAGCATTCATAATATGAGACAATTTTTAAATTTGCTTAAAATAGAATACTCATTCAGAATGTATAAATCATTAATTTTTTAACTGTCTCCCTTTAAGTATATTTTTAGTTCATGTCCCTTTAAATAAACATTTCACAATAATGCTTGAAATATCAGAAACCTAGGCACCTTCCTTTTGATAAATTAGTATAACATATGAGTCAATAAAATTTAGATTAACTTCTGGATTGTTTTACACACTGACTGAAATATATATTGTAAAGGAGGTATTTCGGAGTCTTCAGCTTAGAGGGACATTAAGCTATATGTTATGTATGCATTTTGGATAAGATTATAATATTTGAACAACTTAATATGTTTTGGTATTCAATCATTAGATTGTAATTATATATTTTTTTTTATTAAATACATATCTACATAGGCTATTTTGATGCTGATTGTTGGTTGCACATAGATACCTTATGTAATTGACTAAGATCTGTGCATTGATTTTTTTTTTACAAAGTATATTTAAAGACTGAATGTAATTCTATAGTACTTTCTAAATATGTTTAAATTATTTTATGAATAATTTAAAAATCAATACACAATATACTTTGTGAATGTCCCTTTAAGGACCAAAACATTTGTAATGTTGATTTAACATTGTCAAAATAAACTAAAGGGGAATGGAAATTATATATAGATATGTGATGTCTAACCCAAGAGGTAAGATTTTAAAAACTACATAATATTATTAACTATAGTTAAATGACTCCACTAGAAAATCAAATCGATTAACCTGCCATCCAATAACTAGCTTGTGAAAAATATAAAGTTAAATGACCTACCATTTATAAATGTAAAATTTTAATAAATTTTGCAAATAATGTTTTGAGATACCTAAGGAAGATACAAGATCTTATAAAATTAATTTTACATTCAACAACACTGTCACTTTAATGTAATTGAACCACTTCCCCTTCTTAAAAGTGAAAAAAAATAATTTTTGTGAAATTGACTACATATCCGAAATTATTTTAACATCTAATAATTTCAAAAGAAAAGCATCGATGGATCTCACTCCCCAATGAATGTTAAAAAAGATAGTTTAATGTAATATTCTCTGAATCAGTGGATTTTCAACAATTAAAGCATTATTTGATCTTATGCATGTGCTTGTCAAATAGACAACTACCAGTCATGGGAGTCAAATTGATTTTTATTGACAGATTATATGGATATTTATTATAATCTGTTCCAAATAGTGTATTTAATACTAAACTTTATATTATTACCATTTTAAAATTTAATAGTTTCTGAACCAAAAATAAAAATATATTCCTGGAAGTCATCAGATGCCAATCTGAAATGTAAAAAGTTTTTTGACAAAAGTTAATACACACGTAGTCAAAGAATCATAAAATACATTTACAATCATCTTGTGTCTATGCTCTAACTTTGTTCAACATTTTTTAAAGATATTTATTAATTATATTTAAAAAAAATATATATGATTTTCGAATTATACATAAAAATGTATATCAAATTTCTATAATATATATGTTGAACATAAATGTAATATTTCATGTCCATTCAAATACCTCTATATCAACTATAATATGTATTCCTTTTTATGATTGTGATCCTTAAATATCTAATGATGAAATATGTATAAATAATTTATGTAAGCTACCAATAATCAACATTCTTCCTGTGATTATTAACTAGCATGCATTGGTACACCAACCTGGATAATGCATGGTCTTTGAAAGTCAATTCAGGGCTAAACAGTTGATCTTCAATAGGTGTCTTATTCATCATTTCAAAAATAGAGGACTGTGAAATACCATCTAAAAATTAGAAAATCATCTAAGTGTCTCCAATAGGATGCCTCAACAGCCTTATTCTATTAAATAGTTGGCACTTACCATGTGAACATGTCTTTGTATGCTTTTCAAGGTCAGCAGATTTGAAAGATAATGCCAGACATGATCCCATTGGTATACTTCAATTTCAATCTTGGCTTTTTCCACTGTCAGTCTGGGCAATCTTCACTGTCAGGCTTCTAATTCTTCCCTTTCAGTCTTTAGATTAAGTCAGCTCCCTAATGGCATAAAAGGTTTATTCAAAATTACTACAAGTGTGTGAATCATTTCTCTAGCCCTCTCCCACCCCCCATTTCATAAGAAATTTCTGTCACTAGCTTACTGTGTAGCATCTTGTGCTATGTTCTATCAAGTGTGAAGATGAGTCATATTGAGCAGAACAAACCTCTAATGTGTGACATTGAACCATAGTCATGATAGAGGATAGTTATGCTAGAGGATCCCTTTCTGAGTATTTACATTTTAAGTAATGTGTAAACTAAATACTAGTTTAGAAAATGTATGCCATATGATGTATTTGTGTACAATTCATGCCAGCAACAGTACAGACATTTATACTTATCAGCTGATGTCCTCTTTAAAAACCAGGTAACAAAGACTCGCTACAGGACCCAATGGCCAGAGCATCACCTATATTAATAAATGAAACACATTTTTAGCATTTGATGAACAATCCTAACATGTTTGCACAATTCTCTACTTGTCATTTCCCTACAGTTCACATCTATTGTTTAATACTCCAGTCTAACTTCTATTCTTTACCGTCTAAAGTTGCGGTTGATGATGTCTGCTCTGACATTGAGGCCCTCGTCCCGGAATGGCCCCTCTAGAACAGGATCATCCTCCTCATCTCTGAGGAGGTTTCTGTCCGGCCGGACGGCCTGCAGCATCCCAGCCCGCTGTGCAATATTATGCAGGACGCTACAGGCTACAACGATCTTAGCCACCTTCTTTGGGTTGTACTGGAGGGCTCCTCCCGACCTGTCCAGGCACCTGAACCTCATCTTCAGGAGCCCGAACATCCGTTCAACCACCGCCCTGGTTCTCTTATGAGCCCTATTGTAGCACTCCTCAGACACATCAGTCGGGCTACGCAAGGGGGTAATGAGCCAAGGCCGGCTCATGTACCCAGAATCACCTATAAATTATGAACAGAACATAATTCCAACCAAATCCTCAAAATAGTATTTGTAGTACAATAAAAAGTTTGGTACACGATAATCCATTAACAAATGTTTATTTTAACTTAAAAATATCTAGTTCAATATTATTCTCTATCTTCCCATTTCAGCTAAGACATGCTACATATGCGTATTTCTCCTAAATCAAGCCTTGTGTAAAATGCTAACTACATGGTTACATTACATTCTCTGAGCATTTAAGGTAAGACATGCTACATATCTGCATTGAACTAAAAGACATTTGCGGAAAGAGACAATGACATGGTTAAATTGCATTAGCTAATATCTTCCCATTTCAGCTAAGACATGCTACATATGCGTATTTCTCCTAAATCAAGCCTTGTGTAAAATGCTAACTACATGGTTACATTACATTCTCTATCTGAGCATTTAAGGTAAGACATGCTACATATCTGCATTGAACTAAAAGACATTTGCGGAAAGAGACAATGACATGGTTAAATTGCATTAGCTAATATCTTCCCATTTCAGCTAAGACATGCTACATATGCGTATTTCTCCAAAATCAAGCCTTGTGTAAAATGCTAACTACATGGTTACATTACATTCTCTGAGCATTTAAGGTAAGACATGCTACATATCTGCATTGAACTAAAAGACATTTGCGGAAAGAGACAATGACATGGTTAAATTGCATTAGCTAATATCTTCCCATTTCAGCTAAGACATGCTACATATGCGTATTTCTCCTAAATCAAGCCTTGTGTAAAATGATAACTACATGGTTACATTACATTCTCTATCTGAGCATTTAAGGTAAGACATGCTACATATCTGCATTGAACTAAAAGACATTTGCGGAAAGAGACAATGACATGGTTAAATTGCATTAGCTAATATCTTCCCATTTCAGCTAAGACATGCTACATATGCGTATTTCTCCTAAATCAAGCCTTGTGTAAAATGCTAACTACATGGTTACATTACATTCTCTGAGCATTTAAGGTAAGACATGCTACATATCTGCATTGAACTAAAAGACATTTGCGGAAAGAGACAATGACATGGTTAAATTGCATTAGCTAATATCTTCCCATTTCAGCTAAGACATGCTACATATGCGTATTTCTCCTAAATCAAGCCTTGTGTAAAATGATAACTACATGGTTACATTACATTCTCTGAGCATTTAAGGTAAGACATGCTACATATCTGCATTGAACTAAAAGTAGACATTAGCGGGGGGAAAATATATGGTTAAATTGCATCCTATAGCTGAACATTACGCTAACATTTTAAAACTACAGTGGCAATTGTCACAATAATTAACCATGTTGTGCACAAATACTCACCAACGAGATAACCAGGGGGCATTTGTCTTTCCTCAAACTGTCTCCACAGGGACGACAGAGAGAGGATGCGGGCATCATGACAAGCCCCTCCAAAATTCGCACACACATGCATAATCCTCATCTGTGCGTCACAAACATACTGCACGTTAAGGCTATAAAAATGTTTGCGATTTCTGAAGGGCGAGTCATCAATTGGAGCACGCAGCGCAATGTGGGTACAATCTATGGCTCCCAAGACATTTGGCATTTGAGCAATATCAAAGAATTCCCGCTTCAGGCGCCTCCAATCACCATCATTCTGTGGGAATCCTATGTATTGCTTACTGATACGTACCATGGCGTCCAGAAAGTTATCAAACACCACAGAGAATGTACCTTGAGCCAGGCCATGCATGTACAGTTGTCCGGATTGAAAACTCCCGGAGGCCAGGACGTATAGACAGCTTAGCATCCTACTCATGGCGGGAACAGCAGTCCTTATTCTTATACGTGGCTCCAAATGAGGTTTAAGAAGATCGTAAAGGCCAATGAGCTGTTCGTGATCGAGCCGATACTTATCAAAAACCTCAAAGTCACTCATGTTTTCCAAGGTGGGTCTCACCCTGTAGACACGAGGACCTCGAACCAGATGACCCCTTCGTCTCAGTCTGAGCCGCCGAGGCTGCCTGATTCGACCAACAGCTAGTTCGCCAATAGCAGCACCAGCAGCGTCTACCATGTCATCGTCATCCATCTTTCAAAACAGCGTAACAAGGTAAGCACTTGATCTGATGTGGATCACAAGTGATGCATTGGCCATGTTGTTTGGGGGATTTATAGTACAATTAGTCCAATGGTAGTGAGTTTGTAATGATTGCTAATTGTATTCACTTGTTTGTATGTGAGCGGCGCGAATGCTTTCACAGTGGGCGTTTATTTGTTGTTTGCTGAAATGTTAGTTTCAAACAATGATTCTCAATGTGAAAGTGTCAAATATCACACATACAGTGCATGTTTGTAATGTTTGTTCATATGCGTAATCAATATTTCTTAAACGCGATCTTATAGTAACAAGCACACGTCCAGGCTAACATGAATGAAAGTGCATAGTTGTGTATAATGTGCATCGAATGTGATCGATCAATGTTGCTGCAATATTGTTTGTAAACGATAAAGTAACATCTGCCATCTGTAATATTGTATATATAAGTGATTGCCGAGCTGTCAATATTGTATGCATCCCTTTAAAATCGCAATAATAATTCCGAACTTCCCGTCTGCCATCTGTAGTATTGTATATATAAGTGATTGCCGAGCTGTCAATATTGTATGCGTCCCTTTCAAATCGCATTAATACTGAATAACTTCCGGCTGCCATCTGTAGTATTGTATATATAAGTGATTGCCGAGCTGTCAATATTGTATGCGTCCTTTTAAAATCGCATTAATACTGAATAACTTCCGGCTGCCATCTGTAGTATTGTATATATAAGTGATTGCCGAGCTATAAATATTGTATGCGTCCCTTTCAAATCGCACTAATGCTGAATAACTTCCGGCTGTCATCTGTAGTATTGTATATATAAGTGATTGCTGAGATGTCAATATTGTATGCGTCCCTTTCAAATCGCACTAATACTGAATAACTTCAGGCTGTCATCTGTAGTATTGTGTATATATAAGTGATTGCCGAGATGTCAATATTGTATGCGTCCCTTTCAAATCGCACTAATGCTGAATAACTTCCGGCTGTCATCTGTAGTATTGTATATATAAGTGATTGCCGAGCTGTAAATATTGTATGTGTCCCTTTAAAATCGCAATAATTCCGAACTTCCTGTCTGCCATCTGTAGTATTGTATATATAAGTGATTGCCGAGCTGTCAATATTGTATGCGTCCCATTCAAATGGCACTAATACTGAAGAACTTCCGGCTGTCATCTGTAGTATTATATATATATAAGTGATTTGCGATCTGACAATATTTATTAATTGTCCCATTGAAATCGCCTTAATAATGCTGTTCCAAACTGTTATTAACGTATATGTTGTATTGTAGTATTGAGTGTTAAAGTTCCGAAAGGGGCGGTACAGTGGTGAATCTGTGATGTGTATGGTTGAATCTTCTAATGACGTCATGATATTATTACCCTGCCTATGTAGTTCATAAATCCTCATTGTGTTGTTGTATTTGACTACATTGTTATTGTGTGCTGAATAAAATCTAAATGTGTGCTTTGTGGTTGCGTGATGGGTGATGCGTGTTATGTACATGTACGTATATATTGTGATTGTGTCCCACATATGCTGACTTCTATATAGCGGTCTGGCATTGTTGTTCCTTCCCATAAAGTGACATCTGTAATCTGGTGTACTGATGTTCTTGTTGTACGTAATTCCTAATGGTTTCTGGTGATGGAATCATGATGTTAAAAGTACAGTAAAATCCATATGTTGTGTTTTGTGATTCCTCTAGAGAATGTAATGTGTTTGTCCCCCATCATTTGAATGCACATGTATGAGTGAATGTTAAAAGTAATGTATGTGCATCCATGAGTGATCATGTGTTAAGCCTATGTAGATATGCTGTTGCTGCAAGCATATGAGTTGAATAACTGAAATGCAATAATAAAGGTAAATGAGAATTGTTTCCCATTGTGTAGTGTTTGTGAATCCTGAAAAGTTGACATTATTTTTGTGTCCGTTTAAATGTAATATTTTTAAAACTAAAATTTTGTTACTAGTGATGTTGAATTGTAGTTGATGTAATATAAAAGTCTGAAAGAATGTAATGGTGTTGTGAATATTCAAACAGTAAAATCCATAAATCCACCATAGGGAAATAGTCATTTCTTGATCAATTTATCATAGCTGGGTCTAACGCATGAAATCATGTCTTTTCTAGCGCTGGTATTTGGAGTTTTTCTGTCTACGCTATTTGCGTGCGTTAGGGAAATGAGGGTTTCGCGTGCACGAGCACGTCTTCCCAATAGAAGTCAATGGAGGCTCTGAAAATTGGTAAATTTTTTTTTCTAAGACTGGTTTTCCTCGTAAAGTGAGTGACGTCATGAGCTTGTGTGAAAAAGTAACTAAATCGTGTTCTTTTTGTAATAAATAAATATTTTGTGTATGTCATGTGGTGTATATTGTTTGTATGCATCGATGAGTGTATGTTTGTGATAATGTTATTAGTTAGATGTAGGTATTTGAGGGTCTTTTCCCGTGTGTCAATGTAAGTCAATGGGAAAATGGATTTGTGTTGTTTTTTTTCAAACACCCGAGATCTCGCAACTTTAATCCTTTGTATTTTGCTGAAAAATTATTAAATATGAAAAATAAACATAGTGTAGTGTTTGTATGACTGTAAGTGTAGTTTGTGTAATATTTTTTATTTGATTCGTGGATGTTTTTTTTGTCGGTATATGTTTACTACTGGGTCAGAGGTGTCGGTAGAAATGTGAGCGTTAGGTTTTTTTTTAGTGTAGGTAACTGAACTCTAAATACCGGAGTACGTAAGAAACCCGCGTTAGGAGCCTCTAACGCTGGTTTTCACGGCTAACGCCGAACTCCAAATCTAGGCCTAAGTAAATGGTTTCAATAAGCACATACATGTACTTAGATGTATAGACTATAGATTTATTTGGTTCCAATTTCACATGGAAATGTATTTGTGTCTGGGAGATGCATGTATATGAAAAATAAAATACTTATGGTTTAATACTAAAAGAGTGCTGGTTTCCCTTACATAAGGAAAGAGGTTTAATCATACCTCTTTCATTATTCTCTCTTTTTTAAAGGTTAAAAGTTATTTTGAGGGTCTGCACCAATAATCCTATGAATAAGGTAAATCATTTTAACCATTTGTGTATAGATTATAATACGGGATTACACTCTCTCCCTGCCCCTATAATTATAATATATATATATATATATATATAGATAAACACACCACATCGGAAATCTGGCACTCTCTTGCAAGCACACAGCTTGATTTAAAGTAAAATGGAAAATTTAGTTAAAGCATTTGGCCAAATGGTGATAAGCCCAGGATTACCTCACAGTCTCTTCCTCCCTGGGTTCTTGCAGCCACACAATTCATGCCTTCAACCAAACACACTGAGACACAAACAAGGGTGACCCTTTGTAATTTCTATAGACATATACATAACATGGAAATCGACAGCACTTTCAAACCAGTCTGGGTACACATCCCATAACCCTGGAAAACTCACAGTCCTGGGTGCTCACAGACAGCTGCACAGCTTTCAGGGACTCAGGCAGTTAACTTCAGCCAACCCTGGGAGCAAAGCCCATAGGGAGTATTACAAAACAAAATAATTAGCACAACACATAGAAAGTCTGGCACTCTCTTGCAAGCACACAGCTAGATTAAAAGCAAAATGAAAGAGTTAGTTATAGCATTTGGCCAAATGGTGATAGACCAAGGACCATGTCTAGGTCTGTTCCTCCCTGGGTCCCTAACCTAGAGCTACACAATGCATGACTTTAACCAAACACACCGAGATACAAACAAAGGTGACACAGGTGCATGTAAATTTCCTTAGACACATACAAAACACAGGAATGGACTGCGCTCTCAAACTAAACTGGGTACACATCCCATGACCCTGCTATGTTTTGATGTGCTATTAATACAATAATGAGTCGCTTTTAAGGTTCTTTAGACGCTGTTTATTGGATATTGAATACAATGAGTTTTATGCAGAGAATCTGGTCTGCAGCAGTATTGATTTACCCTATAGTGCTGTTGCCGTGTGGATATTAGATATGTGCATGGCGAAAAAATTCAGTTCTGATCGATTCTGAATTTTTCGAATTTCGGTTCGGACCGATTCGAATTCTGAGAAATTTGAATCGATTCATTTCGGATTCATTCGGATTCGAAGAAATTCGGCTGGATTCGGTTTGATTTGGTTCGGTTCCGAAATTCGGTAAGTGATTAGACTAGTATTATGTACAGTATATTAGGTGTAACCCATAGCAGAGTGATATAACCTAATATACTGTACAATACTAGTGTAATCCATGGCCATCCGAATCTACCGAATAAATCTGAATAAATCCGAACTAATTCAGATTTATTCGGTAGATTCAGCAGTATTTTAATTTGGAAATTCGGATCGATCTGAATCCCGAATTTTACGAATTCGGCCGAATTTCCGAATCGATCCGAAATGAATCGCACATGACTAGTGGATATTATAAATTGAAGTGTATATATATATCCGCACTTAGTAAGGTCAACTACCAGTGATGGTATTTTTCAGTTTAGACATATGATAAAATCGATACCACACTGGCTGCTATTAATATAATACGTAGGTGTAAAGTGTTGTGGATTCAGACTGTTACTTGACTGTAGTAGGTTACAAGTAGGTACATTAGCTGTGACAGGATTCAGACTAATGCTTGACTATGGCAGGTTACAGACAGGTACTTTAGCTGTGACAGGATTCAATTGGCTGGATTGGATTCCACACATTCAGAACATGCCCAAGGTGAAGAAACAGGAGCAGTGGGTGAGGAGGAAAGCATGCCAAGCTGGAGATCAGAAACTGGGCACTCATGACACTGGGATGACTGATAAGACACTTTTGGTTCTTCCACAGTTATCTGAACACACTTATCTCTTAGGGTGAGAACATTTAGCTTTAGGGTTTCCAAGTCTTTAAAAGTTACAAAACATATACCAGTAAATGAGCCAGTGACATAGTCATTGAGTAACTGCATATCCTTAACATTTAAATATTGGAACAGGTAAGCAATGTCTCCATGGATTGAGGCAGTAGGTAGATAGTCCAGACTAACAATGTATTGAGATATAGGCTGCTGAACTTCAGATACAGAGGATTCCATTATTTTCTCCTTATTATCAATTTTCAAAAGATTTATTGATTTAGTGACCACAAAATATGGCTTTTATCTATTCAGAGAAGGAAAAAATATGTATACTTTTCCAAATCATGGTGGAGGAAGCACATAATTAATATTGGGATTATTGCAGTGCTTTAGGTACATATCCAATAGACTAGAAAAAGGCTGCTGGTATTTTGTAGGATAGACTGAACACTTAATAGAAGCTACTTGAACTTCTCCATTCTGGTTAAAAATGTAAGCCCTCCTCCTCTAAATTTGAATCTTCCTCTATAGTTAAGGTGACCATATTGCCGCTTTAGAAAAGGACACATATGAACAATACATACGTCAGGGTTCTTATACAAAACATTTCTTTAAACAGCCCTGAAAACAGCCCTGACATATGTATTTTTCATATGTGTACCTTTTTAAAGCGGCAATATGGCCACCCTCTCTATAGTGGTATTGCCATCTGACAGGACTGGCTTTTCAGAGGTAATATTTTCCAGAACAGGTAATTCATGCTGAGCACAAACCGGAGACAAGTCTTTATTCAGAATTTCTCTAAAGAATTAGTAGGCTGTGGAGTGAATGCTAGGTTTTTATTCTAAGTACCTAAAGTGGAGGTTACAGAGGTAGCACCTACTTTTTTCAGAAGGGATGACACACTTACTGGTGGCAAGACAACTTCAGGAGCATCAGATACAGATTTCAAATCTCAAATGACTTGTATGGAACATTGTGCAATCTTAGAAAGTGATGCTCCTTTAAAAGAAGATTGCTGGTTCTGGTTAGAGGGGTTTATCTTGATAGGTCTTCCAGGATAAACAGAAATTATGCAACCAGAATCCCCAAAATAAAAACATAGACAATGGGTTCTCCCTCTAGCCATTCCTGGTGCAGATAGAGAAGCTTTGGGCGACACAGAGTATTATTATCTCTCTATTAGGTGATGAAACATTCTTAAATCCTGATGTTTTCCCCAACACAGGAGCTGATGAATTTGTAGGTAAATTGGTATCAATACTATTATATAATTTATAAAACAGATTATTTTTTACAGATTATTATAGACAATACTGAATTGCCTGGAAACCTGCTGTAAATGGTTGTGTAAGATATTTAATCATATCAGGAAGTTAATGGAGAACTTGATAAAGTTGTTGGAGATAAGAATCTACAGACTGGACTTTTTTCAGACATTAAGATACGTAGGGAACCACCTCAGTGAGCTCCAATGTTTGTCCATGACATAAAGTCATCTGGGCCGAATGATCAAGGGCCGAATGGCCCCTGATGCCCCTGTTTACACGTGAGCCTTCAGGTTCGCCGGAAACAGCAGTTAGGAAGCCGCCGCCTCTGAGACGATTGGCTGCGAATATGCGGGCAGCATTGCACAAGCAGTTCACCAGAACGTGCATTTTTAAACTACTTTCCAATTTACTTCGATTATCATTTTTTTTCTTTCTCTTGTTATCCTTTGTTAAAAATCAGGAAGGTAAGCTCATTAGTGTGCACATGTCTGCAGCAATATATGGAATCAGTTTTGCAACAATGTTATAGATTAGCAAGAGTACTAGATGGCAGCACTATTTCTTGTATTGTAGTACCCCAGACGTGCAGACTTCCTATTTAGATATCTCTTTAAAGGGACATTGTACACTAGATTTTTTTTTGTATAAATATTTTGTAGATGATCCATTAATATAGCCCATCTGGGAGTGTTTTTGTATCAATCTATAGTTTTGCTTATTTTTTAAGAACATGCTTTTCAGACTCCTAACCAAGCCCCACAGTGTCAGATGTATACACGTGTTTACAGACCCCTTCAGGCTCCTGTTTATGTTATATCTTTTTATATGCAGGGAAGGGGGGAGGTGGGGAGTGTCTGCTCTTTTTGTTTACCCAGCCCCTTTCACTGGTTGTTCCAGCTAACCTCATCAACAGTGCTAAACTGGGAGCTTCTAATTAAGTTTAAAAGTTAAAAGGTTTTATACTATATTTTTATATTAGTATCTGTGCATATTATTCTTTATAGTAGTATATATGACATGCAGTTATATGAAAATTGGTGTATACTGTCCCTTTAACAAAGTATAACATGAAAACGACACAAATTTGATAATAGAAATAAATTTGAAACTTTTTATTTTCTATCATGATTCTATCTGAATCATGAAAGAAAACATAGGGATTTAATGTCCATTTAAGCTGTAACTGAATACCTTCAGGCACTAAACAAGGGGTGCGATTACATATGCGGCGCAGGGTTCAGGGCATTTGCTGAAACCCATGCCACCCATAAGTTTACCTCGCACATCGGGTGAATCACATATACAGCGCCAGCAGTTCATATACTGCCGTAAGTCGAATAAACTGGCTATGTTCAGAAATGTGCGAAAATAGACATTTCTGGAGTCGCCAGTGACTTATAAACTGTCTAAGTAAAAAACTGCCTAAGTAAAAAACAAAAAAAAGTCTAACCCGCCTCCCAAAAATAAACCCAACACATCAAAACCCCTATATCCGCTATCCCCCCATATCACAACTAATAAGAAAACTGATTAACCCCTAAACCACCATCCCCCCATAACGCAATATACCTAATAAATGTATTAACCCCTAATCCACCATCTCCCCACATCGCAAACTACCTAATAAATGTATTAACCCCTAATCCGCCATACCCCTACATTGTAAAGTACCTAATTACACTATTAACCCCTAATCCGCTAACCCCCACAACGCAATCTACCTATTAACACTATTAACCCCTATTCCGCCATCCCCCCACAATGCAATAAACCTAATTAATCTATTAACCCCTAAACTGCCAAACCCCCACAACTCAAAGAACTAATCTAATCACTAAGCCCCCTAACCTAACACCCCCTAAATTAACCCCAATTACATAAAATAAAAAAGACTACCTTATTAATAAATTAATAAAAATGTACCAAAATAATAAAATCCTAACTTAAAATGAAAATGAAAAAATCCTAACATTGCATAAAAAAACAAAACTAAGATTCAATTAAAATAAAAAAATCTAATATTACAAAAATATAAAAGTTTAAAATTACAGAAAAAATAAACGAAATTATCCAAACTAAAAAAATGAAAACCTAATCTAATACCCCTATAAAAATAAAAAAGCCACCCCAAAATACAACAACCCCTAATCTTAGAATAAACTACCAATAGTCCTTAAAAGTTAAAACAGCTCTTTCACCTAAATAAAGTATAAATTACCCACTAAAAGTAAAATCCCCCACCCATCCAACTCCCCAAAATAAAGAAACCTAGCTCTAAAAAAGCTACCCATGCCCCTAAAGGGGCATATGTATGGGCATTGCCCTTAAAAGGGCAATCAGCTCTTTTGCTGCCCATTAAAATAAAAAAGCCCTAATATAAAAAAAAAACAACAACCTAAGTCTAACCCTGAAATAGGGATAAAGGAAATATTAAGATAAGCGCCAAGTATATTATCCTAAAGCTCCCTCACAGGTAATCTTCCCTATGATTAACCAGAAAAGTACATTTAAATGACAACAAGAGATATAGTTTGGGAGCGCTAAAAAGCTAAATAAGATAGTCTGGAGACAGATATACAATTTTATACAGAAATGCAATTTATTAAATGCTTAAAATAGATTGTGGGACGTCTCCCTGAAATAGGTACTCACTATTCCTGAAGTTCGGCAGCGGCACCTTCTGCATCCAGTGCGGGGACATCTTTTTTCTTCATCTGGAGCGAATGCGACGTAGATTTGAACAGCCAATAGGATTTCAGTAACTCTCATCCTATTGGCTGATTTGAAATTTTCAGCCAAAAGGAATGAAGGTACCCCAAATATAAACCGAGCACCTTGCATTCAATCTTCAGTGTGTGGCGACGATCGCATTAAGAGGCTCCTCCACGCTGGATGTCTGCGCGGTCGCCGGTCCTGCTCCGTGGCTGCCTCCACTCCACACCACCTTCCCTCTGGATGAAGATAGAAGATGTCCCCGCGCTGGATGAAGATGGAGCCACCCGGAAGAAGACCTTCACTGCAGGACTTCAGGAACGGTGAGTACCTATTTCGGGTTTAGACTTAGGTTTTATTTTGATTTTTTTGGGGTGTTTTTTTTTTTTTTATAGATTAGGGCTTTTTTATTTTAATGGGCAGCAAAAGAGCTAATTGCCCTTTAATGGGTAGTTTAGGCTTTGTTTAGAGTTAGGTTTTTTATTTTGGGGGGTTGGTGGGTGGAGGGTTTAATTTGTACTTTATTTAGGTAAAAGAGCTGTTTAACTTAGGGCAATGCCCTACAAAAGGCCCCTTTAAGGGCTATTGGTAGTTTATTCTTCGATTAGGGGGTGTTTTTGGATAATTTTGTTATTTTTTTCTGTAATTTTAGACTTATTTTTGTAATATTAGATTTGTTTATTTGAATTGAATCTTAGTTTTTTTAATGTAATGTTTTTTTTTTTATTTTAATTTTAATTTAGGATTTTATTATTTTGGTAACTTTTAATTAATTTATTAGTAAGGTAGTCTTTTTTTATTTTATGTAATTGGGGTTAATTTAGGGGGTGTTATGTTAGGGGGCTTAGTGATTAGATTAGTTCATTGCGTTGTGGGGGGATGGCGGATTAGGGGTTAATAGTTTAATTAGGTTTATTGCGTTGTGGGGGGATGGGGGATAAGGGGTTAATAGTTGAATTAGGTTTATTGTGTTGTGGGGGATGGCAGATTAAGGGTTAATAATTTAATTAGGTATATTGCGTTGCAGGGGATTAGCGGATTAGGGGTTAATCGTTTAGGTATATTGCGTTGCAGGGGGATGGTGGATTAGGGGTATAAACTTTATTAGGTACTTTGCGATGTGGGGGTTGGCAAATTAGGGGTTAATACGTTTAATTTAGTTATTGCGGTGGGGTGATGGCGGTTGATAGGTAGACATTGCACATGCGTTAGGTGTTTGTTAACATTTCCAGGGAGTAACGGTGCTTATATATTCAGTGCAAGGCGTGTTGCGCCTGCATATGTGTGGCGAGGTGAAAATGGAATAAAATTTCTCTATTTTTTGCCACGTAAGTCCTTGCACTGAATATGTGATACCGACTTGTGACGCCGGTTCTATGTTAGTTTTTGGGAGTAAAAATAGCGGGCGACGGGTGAAATATACGCGCCGCATTTATATGCGGTGCCGTATATAAGATAGCAATATCTCAAAAGCCGAATCTGGCTTTTTAGGGCGACGCGGCCCGCATATGTAATCTCACCCAAGGTTTGCACCCAAAAGTCTTTAAACCCTGGCTGGGTTGGAAAAAGGCCCAAGCTTGTTTAGAGGATGACCCACGTCTGGGTTAAGCTATTGGCCTATGCAAGGGCTTGAAAAAGGTGTTGTATAGCAATGAGGTCAGACAGGCTGAGGACAGTAACCAGGAAGACATACGGTATGGTAAAGTTCAGAAAAAAGTTCAAAACACCAGAGAAAGCAATCCACCATGCGACACAATTAAAGGGAAATCCAAAAGCAGAAGTAGTAGGGAAATCCAGGTAGATCAAGTATATCAGTCAGCAGGAACAGATGAATTTAAAGGCGCAGACAGGAATATGCTCTATGTCAGGGCAAGGAATACAAAGCAGCCTTAAAGGGACATGAAACCCCAAATTTTTCTGTCATGATTCAGATAGAGCGTTCACGTTTCAACAAGTTTCCAATTTGCTTCTATTATCAATCCTGCTTCATTCTATTGATATACTTTATTGAAGTAGAAGCAATGCACTACTTGGAGCTAGCTGAACACATCGGTAAGCCAATGACAAGAGGTATATATGTGCAGTCACCAATCAGCAGTTAGCTCCCGGCTTCTGAACCTACCTAGGTATACTTTTAAACAAAGGATATTAAGAGAACAAATCATATTAGATAACAGAAATAAATTGGAAAGTTGTTTAAAATTGAATCCTCTGTCTGAAAAATGAAAGGAAGATGTTAGGTTTCATGCCCCTTTAAATAATCCTAGCTGATTAGATAACTTCCTACAGCTGGCAGGCAGGTGATGCCTGAGAGTCGGCCAGTGCAGGCAGATGGACTCTGAAAATTTTAAGCTGAGCCAAAAGCCCTTTAGTGGCTCAGAGGAAAACAAGAGACCCATCAGCACAGAGACCCAGGTTCAGGTAAACCAATGTAGGTTCTTACAGATGCTGCTAATACAGATAAAAACTGTAATCAGAGTATGTCCCAATAAGGGTTATAAATATCACATATAAATTAAGTCAAATTTGTTTGATGCATGTTTAGTGTCCATGTTTTCACGTACTGAAACAATGGGGCCGAATTATCATTATGCGAGCGGACATGATCCGATATTGCGGATCATGTCCGCTGCACATCGATAAATGACGACAGCATACGCTGTCGGCATTTATCATTGCACTAGCAGTTCTTGTGAACTGCTGGTGCAATGCCTCCCCCTGCAGATTCGAGGCCAAACGGTCGCTAGCAGGGGGTGTCAATCAACCTGATTGTATTCGATCGGGTTGATTTCTGGTGATGTCTGTCCGTGGCCTCAGAGCAGACAGACAGGTTATGGAGCAGCGGTCTTTAGACCGCGGCTTCATAACTTGTGTTTCCGGTGAGCCTGGAGGCTCGCCGGAAACACGGGGCATCAAGCTCCATACGGAGCTTGATAAATATGCCCCAATATATCCATAATTATGTACAGGTATTTAGATCCAAGTAGGATTTAATTTTACACCAAAAAGTATATGGATATGTTCTACAAGTAAAAAGTAAAATTGTTGCGCTCGAGCAAAAGCCTCAAGCGCTGTAGCATCTGGAGTTAAGATGTCGCAGCAGCGCAAACTCCGTTTCTTAGACTTCTGCTCTGGCTTTCGCTTGTGAGCTAACGAAGTGTGCGCTAAGCCAAGTGTGCGCTAAGCTGAAGGTGTGTTACGAAAAAACTGAAAAAGCATTGGTCTTCACTAAAAGAATGTTAATCGTGCTAAACATCAATGCCGCCCCCTGCAGTCATTCTGTTCTAATATGGACTTTCAATAGCAGTTTGCGGGATAATCTTAGAGCAATCCCGCAAAACTGATAGCGCACCCTGCACTACCAATAGGTTGTTTTATTTTGTTTATATTTATATATTTGTGTTATGCTTTTCTGTAGTGATCAAGATCAAATAAATAAATATTAGACATAATTAATGCTATTTGTAATGTATTTTATAAAACTTCTCATAACTTACTCATGTAAATTGTTAACATTAAGGGCTCCAATTATCAAGCTGTGTATGCAGCTTAGGAGGCCCTTCTCTGTATGACCGAGCTGCTTCTGAACCTTTACATCAGCTCTTAGCTGGCGGATTAAGATCACCCTGGACACATTTACCCGGGAGGATTAACAGATCCAACTTATGTGCCATTTGGCTAGTGTAAGCAGGAGCGGCATTGCACAAGCAGATTGCAGAGTCCTTGATAAATCCAGAAGTAGCCTGCTGTTTCAAGGGTGAAACGCGTGTAGCTGGAGACTTCTGGACTTCTTAAGAGCCAAAAGTTGTTTTGCACAGTCTCCTACAGCAGGACTCTGCAGCCATGCAAATTTATTATTGATTAACTGCCATGAAGAACATTGGGTATTTCTCTGATTTCCAATGGATGTATGATGGAGGGGAGTGGTATCCACTTGTGAGCCCCTAAGCTGGTTGCGGCATCTATTATGACGGACATAGAGACACTCTGACTGATAGCGGAAGGAATCGTCTGTATCTATAAAATTAGCTAAAGGCACGGAAGGCTGCCTCACTTTTTCCAGACTATTCACCTATTGAAAATTTAATAGATAAAGGTGGCGTGAAAAAACCCCGATCACGGGACGGACACGATAGCGCCAGGATCCTGGTAAGCAAAGGGCTGTGTACTTTTAGCTCGACTACTGGATTTCTAATAGGTTGCATAGGCCCTGGGAAACAATTTCAAATACATTGGCTGCTTTTACACTGGTACACCAGCAGTAGGATCTAAGTTTACTGCAAAACAAAAAGGGTTAGATTACTAGTGGAGCATTAAAATTATCGCACGCCCGCAAACAGGCAAACACAATAATTAACTGGCCATTACAAGTGGCTGGTTATTGCTACTGCGAGCTGCGATCAGATCTCTGGTTAATTTTCTAAAAGTGCCCAAAATGCCCTCAAAATAAATAAAAAAAACAACTGCACTAGGCAGTTTTTAGGGTCTAAAGTTGGTGGGAATGGGGTGTTAGAAAAAAAAACGGCACTGAAAAGTGCCTTTACATTGCTGTCTATGGGAACTGTGTGTTCCCTGTAAATACCCCGTATTTTCTCGATTATAAGACGACCCCCCCAAACTGTGGATCTTATTGAAAGAAAGAAAAAAGAGCACACAGTCTTTGTCATAAAACATTGTTTAATCAGTGCAACAACTAACAAACAGATTATCTGTAAAGTATAAAATCAAAACACGTTAAACAAACTAGCATGTATTAGAGGGAAAAACAATAGTACCCGTATTTGTTTTATTTTTTTAATCAATGATGATTTCGTTGTTATCTTCCTCTTCTTCCTCCTCCTCCTAGTCCTTTGTTTTCAGTGTGTCATGCCACAAGATATCATCTTCTGTGCCATCATGGCATTTGTAATGCAGCATTTCTTGAAGCCCAAAACAACACTGTCAGCAGAATTCAGGCTCCAGGTATGAAGTACCCATTTGCAGAGAAGACTGATGAATGGCTTCTTAATTTTTCCTGCTGGAGTCAGAGCGTGATCATCAGAAAGGAGCCAATTGTTGTACTGCTTTCTTAAATGATCTTTAAATGGTTTGTTAACCACAACATCCAGTACTTGTAACTGTGAGGTCATACCTCCAGGAATGATGACCAAATCATGTGTTCATCTTTGAAATTTGTTTTTTAACATTTAGGGGCCGAATTATCATTGTGTGAGCGGACATGATCCGATATTGCGGATCATGTCCGCTGCACATCAATGAATGCCAACAGCATACGCTCTCAGCATTTATCATTGCACAGCAGTTCTTGTGAACTACTGGTGCAATGCCGCCCCCTGCAGATTCGTGGCCGCTAGCAGGGGGTGTCAATCAACCCAATCATATTCAATCGGGTTGATTTGTGGCGATGTCTGTCTGCCGCCTCAGAGCAGGTAGACAGGTTATAGAGCAGCGGTCTGAAGGCTCGCCAGAAACACGGGGCATCAAGTTCCATACGGTGCTTGATAAATATGCCCCTTGGAGTTAAATGTCCTCTGAATGCATCAAGGGCAAGCATTCCTCTTTTTTTTAATTGGATCCATTGCTGTCTTCCCCAACCAACTTTAAGCCAGTCTAGAATAAGGCTCTCTTCTATCCACCCTTTCTCTCGAACTCTGACTATTACTCCTGATGGCAGTGTTTCTTTGTGTATAGTTTTCCTTTTCAGGATAACATATGGCAGAAGTTTTGTTCCATCTGCTAGTACTGCTAGCATAACTGTAATGCGAGTTTTCTAGAAATGTGCGATTCGTTTCGGATCGATTCGGAAATTTGGCCGAATTCGGTAAATTCGGGATTCGGATCGATTCGAATTTCCGAATTAAAATACTGCCGAATCTACCGAATAAATCTGAATTAGTTTGGATTTATTCGGATTTAATTCGGTAGATTTGGATGGCCATGGATTACACTAGTATTGTACAGTATATTAGGTTATATCACTCTGCTATGGGTTACACCTAATACAGTACATAATACTAGTCTAATACACAGCACATCCCACCTAGCACTTACAGAAATTCCGAATTTCCGAACCATACCGAACCGAATCCAGCCGAATGCATTTGAATCCGAATGAATCCGAAACGAATCCGAACCAAATTTATTTTAATTTTTCGGAATTAGAATTGATCCAAACCAAAATTCTAAAAAATCCGAATCGATCCGAACCAAATTTTTTTGCCCTGCACATGTCTAGTGTTTTCTCATTGCCAGGAGATTTGAGGAGAACTGTCTTCTCTCCCTTTTTGTGAACTGTAACATTGCTTGGCATGTCAAAAAAACTGGCGTTTGATCTGCATTACAGATTTGACTGGGGTTATACTCATGCTTTTTCATTAGAGTGATCAGAAAAAGTTGAAAAGAAAGGGGCTTCTCACTAAAGTCTTTGTGCTAAACTTGTGCTTCGCCTCAAAGCCAAACTATTTCTTAGCATCAAACTTCTACACCACGGGTGTCAAACACAAGGCCCGTGGGCCGAATCCGGCCCACCAGACCTCATCATGTGGCCCGTGTAGCCGCCGCCAGCCTTCACTTGCATACAGCGGCTGTGAGACTGAGTATCCACTTACAGTCGCTGTATGTAGGAGAGACAGGTGCTGCTGGCTGCGCTATGGATCCTGAACAGGGGCTTCCGAGATCTGGCTGGTAGGAAGTGACTGAGTGAGAACAAGACACTGACCTCCTGCTCCCTCATCACTTCCTCCCAGCTTCTATCTGCACGCGCGGGAAAAGGGCTAGCAGCAGAGACCAGAGAGGCAGCAGCAGGCACACAGCGAGGCTGGTAAGAAAAACATGTTTTTTTTAAATAATATGTCAGCAGGACAATTCTAAGTAAACAGCCGTTCTGAGGCTCTGTCTCTGCAGATTGTCTTATTCTGCTCTCAGCCTTCCCCAGGTAATAAATCAAATCTTTATCTCGGGAGTCTGCTCCTACACTTGTACTGTCTGTGACTGATTTGTAGTCTGCACAGATTTTATTAACCTTATTCCTGCCTGTTATGCTTGCATGAATGGGAAAACATATTCACACTGCATTATCATTAGTTTATTGCCCACCTAAATCAGAGCAGTAATAAAGTTTTTGTGTGTGTGTAAATGTGTGAATGTATGTTTGTGTGTGTGTGTAAGTATGTGTGTGTGTAAATATGTGTATGTGTGTTTGTGTGTAAATGTGTGTTTGTGTGTAAATGCTTGTTATTACTTACACATTATTAGAAAAAACAGTAATAATTTATTATGATAATAAAGAGTGGACACATAGTCCTAGATACAACCGACCCTTTTGAGGCCCTTTGAGGGTGACCAAACTGCTGATGCGGCCCCCGAGTAATTTGAGTTTGACACCCCTGTTCTACACCATCTCATGCTGGCTTTAAATTCCGCTATCTTCAAATGTTTTGCAATTTTCAGAGCTTTTACCTGCATAGCTTTTCTGGTTACAGGATCTCCTTTGCTACGCATTTCACTAACAAACTCTGCTACCTGTTTGTCAAGTTCTTCATGGTGCCCAAATTTAGGGTCTCGCAAACTTTTTCTCGTTGAATGTGTGTTCATGAGCTCTGTCTTCTATGCCCACCAGTGCCTGACATTACACTCTGTGACACCACACTTTCTGACAGCTGCACAGTTGGTTTATTCTGCCTCATTTATTACCATAATTTTAATATTGGCATTGTAACTCCTACGTATGAATTTGTTACTAGGACATTTGCCTTTTGTTTTGTTCTTTTCACTTTCTCTCCTGGTGTCACTCTTAACCAGTGATAGGAGGCAGGGGAGGCACAGCCTCCCCTGTAAAATCAGATAAATAAGTTTTTATTTCTGATTAATAATTAAAAAATATATATATTTTCAATTTTTTGTGTGTGGCCACGCCCCCCCCGGTACTGTAACTGATATATTGCTGTCAGTTCTTTAGCGATCTGAAGCTGTCCACACTCCACAGTAGCTAGCTGGTCTGTTCTTCTTTGTAGTTCCCCCTCCTCCCTGCTCTCATTTCCTACATTCCCTCTCATCTCAGGGCTGTGTGGTATCTCACTTCCTGCTGGTAGATTCCTCTGCTGTGTATAGAGCATGTTTACTGAAGGGAAACATGCTTTTTAAAAGTTAAAACTGACATGAGGTATAGTTTGTATCTCATCCCTCAAGAGATGTCAGGGGTCATCAGAAAATAAATCACATGGGAAAAGGGTTGCTGAGGGTAGGGGTTTGGGGATTCCTATTTGAAAATAGATGTTAACTCCTTCATCAGACTTTACTGATTCAGCAGCTGCTTGTATTATAGTGATCCCTTTAAAACATAACTCCAATGCTTATATCTAAAAATGTGAGGTTGCCTGCATGTGTATATTTTCCCACAGTACTTGTGTTTTTTTATATAAAGTGACATATTGAGATGTATGGGAGGGGAGAGAATGAGTGTATCTGTGTTCTGTATCTGTATAGTGTGTGTGTATCTCTATGAGTGTGTGTGCATCTGTATGAGAGTGTGTGTATATATGTATGATAGTGAGAGTGTGTGTGCATCTGTATGAGTGTGTGTGTGCATCTGTATGAGGGTAAGAGTGTGTGTGTATATCTGTATGAGTGTGTGTGCGTCTGTATGAGAGTGAGAGTGTGAGTGTGTGTGCATCTGTATGAGTGTGTATGTGCATCTGTATGAGAGTGTGTGTATATCTGTATGATAGTGAGAGTGTGTGTGCATCTGTATGAGTGTGTGTGTGTGCATCTGTATGAGAGTGAAAGTGTGTGTGTGTGTATCTGTATGAGTGTGTGTGCGTCTGTATGAGAGTGAGAGTGTGAGTGTGTGTGCATCTGTTTGAGTGTTTATGTGCATCTGTATGAGAGTGAGAGTGTGAGTGTGTGTGCATCTGTATGAGTGTCTGTGCTCATCTGTATCAGAGTGAGTGTGCATCTGTATGAGTGTGTGTGCATCTGTATGAGAGTGAGAGTGCATTTGTGTGAGTGTGTGTGTATGTGTGTGTATCTGTATGAGTTTGTGAGCATCTGTATGAGAGTGAGTGTGTGTGTCTGCATGAGTGTGTGTATCTGTATGAGAGTGAGAGTGTGTGTGCATCTGTATGAGTGTGTGTGTGCATCTATATGAGAGTGAGTGTGTGTGTGCATCTGTATGAGTGTGTGTGTGCATCTGTATGGAAGTGAGTGTGTATGTGCATCTGTATGAGAGTGAGAGTGTGTGTGTATCTGTATTTGTGCGTGTGCATCTGTATGAGAGCGAGAGTGCATCTGTGTGAGAGTATGTGTGTGTATTTGTATGAGTGTGTGTGCATCTGTATGAGAGTGAGTGTGTGTGTCTGTCTGTATGAGGTGTGTATCTGTATGAGAGTAAGAGTGTGTGTGCATCTGTATGAGTGTGTGTGTGTGTGCATCTGTATGAGAGTGTGTGCATCTGTATGAGAGTGAGAGTGTGTGTGTGCATCTGTATGAGTGTGTGTGTGTGCATCTGTATGGAAGTGAGAGTGTGTGTGCATCTGTATGAGTGTGTATGTGCATCTGTATGAGAGTGAGAGTGCATCTGTATGAGAGTGAGTGTGTGTGTGTTTATCTGTATGAGTGTGTGTGCGTCTGTATGCAGTGGCGTAGCGTGGGTTGTCAGCGCCCAGGGCAAGGCAACTATAGCGCCCCCTAACCCATTAGCACTGACCCACACAAACATACACATTTGCCTACACCTATACCCACACTAACATACACATATGTATACACCTATACATGGTCACAAACATATAGATATACCTATACCCACACACATGCATACACTGTGATAATCGTTCAGCAACCTATATACACTCAAGCAGACATATAGTGGAGTATAACCTGAATGTTAGAGTAGCCTTGAGTCTCAAAACTTTTTCAGGTAGGCAGTTATGTCTGTATCAGGAGTGAGACTTTCAACTGCCGAATATAAAGCACATGTATCACTAGCAGGGTGAGAAGATCTGTGCTGTGTTATGTAGCTACCCTGACAGCTAATCAGCCTTCAGATTCCATTTTCATAAGCGGGTACACAAATCATGCTGATATTATTTATTCTTTTGGTGCATAAAAAGAGAAGAAAACTTGTACTAAAGTTCAGCTTTGTTGACAACTGAGACTTTAATAATTAAAGGCTCATTTGTCAACAAAGCTGAACTTTAGTACACGTTTTCTTCGCTTTCCATGCATCAAAGGAACAAATAATATCAGCACGATTTGTGCACGGACTACAACAGAACAATGACAGGAGACTTATTACTGAAATGCCTCTACTGAGTTCATATGATCTTAACTCACTGCGTTTCAGAGGCGGGTGATGGGTCTTCCTACGGCTGCCCCACTGCAATAATCACCGGAAGTGCTCAGCTGTTAACCTCTTCCTGTGTGCACAGTGCAGTGAGTCTCCCTTGTCCACACTCCACTTACATTGCACGCTGAGCCATAGGAGCCGACAGAGCACTTACAATACACCCCCCGCAGTTAACACAGTAAAATACATTTTAAAAAAAGTTTTCTCCCTTAGTGCTGCATCTGTCTGCAGTGGAGAAGGGAGGATATGAGACAGTGAGAGCGCAAATTTTGCGCCCCTAAGAATTATGCGCCCGGGGCAACCGCCCCTGTGGCCCCCCCCACGCTACGCCACTGTCTGTATGAGAGTGTGTGTGCATCTATATGAGAGTGAGAGTGTGTGTGCATCTGTATGAGTGTGTGTGTGCATCTGTATCAGAATTAGAGTGTGTGTGCATCTGTATGAGTGTGTGTGTGCATCTGTATGACAGTGAGAGTGCATCTGTGTGAGAGTGTGTGTGTGGGTATCTGTATGAGTGTGTGTGCATCTGTATGATAGTGAGTGTGTGTGTCTGTATGAGTGTGTGTATCTGTTTGAGAGTGAGAGTGTTTATGTGCATCTGTATGAGAGTGAGAGTGTGAGTGTGTGTGCATCTGTATGAGTGTGTGTGCTCATCTGTATCAGAGTGAGAGTGTGTGTGCATCTGTATGAGTGTGTGTGTGCATCTGTATGAGAGTGAGAGTGCATTTGTGTGAGTGTGTGTGTATGTGTGTGTATCTGTATGAGTTTGTGAGCATCTGTATGAGAGTGAGTGTGTGTGTCTGCATGAGTGTGTGTATCTGTATGAGAGTGAGAGTGTGTGTGCATCTGTATGAGTGTGTGTGTGCATCTATATGAGAGTGAGTGTGTGTGTGCATCTGTATGAGTGTGTGTGTGCATCTGTATGGAAGTGAGTGTGTATGTGCATCTGTATGAGAGTGAGAGTGTGTGTGTATCTATATTTGTGCGTGTGCATCTGTATGAGAGTGAGAGTGCATCTGTGTGAGAGTATGTGTGTGTATTTGTATGAGTGTGTGTGCATCTGTATGAGAGTGAGTGTGTGTGTCTGTATGAGAGTAAGAGTGTGTGTGCATCTGTATGAGTGTGTGTGTGTGTGCATCTGTATGAGAGTGTGTGCATCTGTATGAGAGTGAGAGTGTGTGTGTGCATCTGTATGGAAGTGAGAGTGTGTGTGCATCTGTATGAGTGTGTATGTGCATCTGTATGAGAGTGAGAGTGCATCTGTATGAGAGTGAGTGTGTGTGTGTTTATCTGTATGAGTGTGTGTGCGTCTGTATGAGAGTGTGTGTGCATCTGTATGAGAGTGAGAGTGTGTGTGCATCTATATGAGAGTGAGAGTGTGTGTGCATCTGTATGAGTGTGTGTGTGCATCTGTATCAGAATTAGAGTGTGTGTGCATCTGTATGAGTGTGTGTGTGCATCTGTATGACAGTGAGAGTGCATCTGTGTGAGAGTGTGTGTGTGGGTATCTGTATGAGTGTGTGTGCATCTGTATGATAGTGAGTATCTGTATGAGAGTGAGAGTGTGTGTACATCTGTATGAGTGTGTGTGTACATCTGTATGAGTGTGTGTGTGCATCTATATGAGAGTGAGAGTGTGTGTGCATCTGTATGAGTGTGTGTGTGCATCTGTATGGAAGGGAGAGTGTGTGTGCATCTGTAGGAGAGTGATAGTGTATGTGTGTATCTGTATGAGTGTGTGTGTGTCTGTGTGAGAGTGTGTGTGCATCTGTATGAGAGTGTGTGTGTGCATCTGTACGAGTGGGAGTGTGTGTGTGTATCTGTATGAGTGTGTGTGCATATGTATGAGAGTGAGAGTGTGTGTGTGCATCTATATGAGAGTGAGAGTGTTACTACTGTTATCTAATTTACTTTTTTCTTTTAGTATGCTTTGAAAAGCATACCTCGGTAGGCTAAGGAGCATCAATACACTACTGGGAGCTGCTGGTGATTGGTGGTTGCACAGATATGCCTCTTGTTATTGGCTCATTTAATATGTTGTTAGCACCCAGTTGTGCATTGCTGAATATCCTTCAGCAAAGGATAACAAGAGAATGAAGCAAATGTATTAATAGCAATAAATTGGACCTGCAACCTGCCAATTTTTGCGTAAATTTAAACTGCCTCTGTCGGGTTCATATATGTGTTTCTCGGGCGTATCATACCCAGTAGCCTCACTAGCCTCTGACCTCACCGCATGCTAACTGCTCTCCTCTTGATGTGGAAGGAGTGGAAGACATGCCGGCAATTTGAAATAAAAAACGGTACCGGTATCAGTACAATAGGATACGGGATGGCAGGTTTGCTGTCCTACTATGTAAAATTAATACAATCAGGAAGTTTCAAGAAGACACTAGTCATGCTACTCTGTTACTCTATGGGGTTGATTTATGAAGCAGCGGATGCTGCTTCCGACCCACTCCGCTTCAGGTCCACCTGAAGCGGAAATTAAGAAGCAGCGGCGGACATGTATATGATACAGCGTATCATGTCCGTCCGCACATTAGTAAATTGACCTCCAGATTTGAACCTTATTCTAATTACTGGTATCTTAAATGTGCCTACCATACAGTAATTTAAACAATGCTGGTATTACTGTAATTTTTTTGAGCACAGTATTGTACATACGGTACTGTAGAATAACATATGCCTTGCAGTGAATCTGCCATTCCCTAATAAGTGTACATAAAACCTGATACTCACTTATATGTACACTTAAAACCTGCCACTCATATGCACACTTAAAACCTGCCACTCACTCATATGCACACTTAAAACCTGCCACTCACTCATATGCACACTTGCGGTAAAACCTACCACTCATATGCACACTTGAAACCTGCCTTAAAACCTGCCACTCCACTCATACACACATACTTTAATGGGGGTAATGTGCATCTGGCTCACCTATCAAGTCAATGGCTCACAAGTGAGTAGTTCATTGTTAAGAACATTTCCCATGATGCTCAGTCACCTTTAAGGCAGCCTGAGAATCATGGGATATGTAGTTCACAAAGATGCGCTCTAACCAGAAGCACAGACTGATAGATAGGGCTAAGGAGCATACTGTATACCGTACTACAGCATTTACAAAGCATGTACTGTGTAGCTCATGTGACCCACACTTAAGTTTGCCCGTTTTCTGCCTAGCCCATTTGCACAGTATGGGCTAAGGAGCAAGCGGACAAATTTAAAGGGACAGTATACACCAATTTTTATATAACTGCATGTAATAGACACTACTATAAAGAATAATATTCACAGATACTGATATAAAAATCCAGTTAAAACCGTTTAAAAACTTACCTAGAAGCTTGCAGTTTAGCTCTGTTGAAAAGGTAGCTAGAACACCTACTTTAAGTGGGAAACAACAGACACACCCCTCCCCCTTCCTCTGCATATAAAAAGACTCTTTGCACAAATAGGAGCAAGCTGGAGTTGGTATACATCAGTATTCTCCTAAAAATGTGGGGCTTGGTTAGGAGTCTGAAAATCAGAGCAATGATATTTAAAAATAAGCAAATCCTTTATGGGCTATATAAATGGATCATTTACAAAATATTTATGCAAAGAAAAATCGAGTGTATAATGTCCCTTTAAGTACGGGGGTCACGAGGGTCACATGAGCTTCACAGTACATGCTTTGTAGAATGCTGTTGTACGATATTCACTATGCACCTTAGCCCTATCTATCAGTTTGTGCTCTTGTTATCAGTACCGGTACATATACAGTACTTCTCTGAGATCTGGGTCAAGTGAGCGCCGCACCCCGCTTCTCACATGACCCCCATGTGAGAAGCGGGGTGACCCCCGCGCACCTCTTGTGACTCCTTGCAGCTCACGTGACCTCAGCGCAGCTCACGTGACGGACTGAAGTTTGAAGAAGTTTTCTTGGCGCTGCTAATAGAGTTTGAAAGTAATACAAGGTCATTTTACCTAACTCTATACTGTTATATTACTGTCTTTGCCATTTCAACTACTGTGCTAGAGGGTTATAGTTAGAGAGAATGCTGCACTTGATGACTCAGACATATTTATGTATACACGTATGGATGACTTATAGTTTAGTACGCATGTGATTTCCCTGTGGACCACGACCAGCTGCCGAGGTTGCGGTTCAATGCGGCATAGTTGTTGCTGCAACACCAACAATTCTACAGTCATGCATATTTTTATTGCACCAAATCTTGAGTCTCATTTAATTCTCTCTAAAAGTTCCTGAGCAGTTTTCTAGTCCAGGAGAGACCTTTAGTTTTTTTAGTTTTTTTACCCCTTAGTTTATATAAGCAGATGGCCCAAGTAGGGCTATTATTGCCCCATATAATAAATAATACCTCTGTCAATGAAGTTCAAGAGTGACGTATACATGTTAATAAAGGGGTACAATGGACTATTAAGTATTATATACGATACTGTATTGCATTTTGTTTTAAACAATGTTTTTCTATAACAATGTTTTTCTATAACTATATATCTGTTTTATAAAGTCCTCGAGACGAGGTCGCTTTTTCAGAGGCTATATGTATATGAATATATAAAAATCTTGGAGAAAAGATGAGCCGGCTCAGCTTCATAAAAGTCCAACTTTTAATCGGTCAGTTTAAAAATTCACAGCAACATCAGTAGCAAGCGTCTAACATGTTTTGGCCTGGGGCCTTACTCATATATAATATAACACATATATTTATGTGTTAGTGTGTGTATATACACATATTAACACATAAATATACTGTATATGTATATAATAATATACATATATTTTTACAATTTGTTACCATCGCTGCGCTACTTACTCCTCTGACGGCATAAGAATAAGCCTCCCATTGGAGCCTATGGAAGCACGCTCTCGTGAGTCCAATGCTTCACAGATCGCGTTCATGTGCCTCAAAGTACCCTCACAGATACTGTACTAATATATTTTCCAACATCAAACAAATGGTGCCTAAATGTAGACCGTATGCTCTGAGTTTCATAGTTAGCTTATATGTTTTAAAATAGCTTATATGTTCTATAACACATTCCTCAATACGCTTAAAGTTAAAGTCACTCCAAGTGTTTTTGAAAAGCTAGGATTGACTATTGAAACAAATAAAGTGGACTTTCATTCATGAAGTATAAGATACTTCATGTAGAAAGCTTCTTTATTTGTTTCAACCAATCGCCGTTCTGAGCTGCTAAGGAAGCCCACGGCAGATCGCTATTTTGCTTGAGGTGACCTTTTCACCTCAGCCAATAGCCGTGCGGTAAATCCGGCTTGGCCACCGAACAGCAATCGGTTGAAACAAATTGTTTCAATAATAGTCAATCCTAGCGTTTCAAAAACGCTAGGATTGACTTTCACTTTAAAGCTATATTGTCTGGTTCATCAGGTATTTGCAACAAAAAACAATTTTATTGATCTGTGCCCATGTCTCATATATAAACCAAGACAACAAATATATGTATTCAAGAGTATTTATTTAGAAAAATAATAAATTACATTTTTTTAAGTATTTAATATGCTATTTAACACACTCCTTAATATGTTTCTTGCTTTAAAGCTAGATTACGAGTGGAGCGCAAAATATTGCTTCAGCGAAAGAGATATTTGAGCTCTACTTAGTAATAACAGTGAATGCAAATGCGCGCTGGTATTACAAGTTAGGTACAATGTAAACGTGACCTCGAGTTGAGAACCTAGCACAGCAAAAGTCGCGCAGCAATGGGCAGCAGACTGTAAATATATATGTATATGAATATATACGTATATATTTATGTGTATATTCACATATTAACATATAAATATACTGTATATGTATAAAAACATATCCATATATATTTACAAGGAACACACAGCTATGCAAAGGCACGTTTAAGTGACTTTTTTTTCTAACACCCCGCACCCGCCAACTTTTACCCCTCATAACTGCTTTTTGTAGTTTTTTTTAATTAAAAAATGCAACTCTTTTTTTAAAATAAATTAATATATAAATAAATAAATATTTAAATAAATATTCCTTATTTTGGGGGCAATTGGGGTTATTTTGAAAATTAAACAGAGGTCTGACCTCTGGTTAATTTTCTGAGCGCTAATTGCTACCTGTAATGGCTGGTTATTTATCGCGTAAATGGGCGAATTTGCCTGTGTACAGGCACGTGATAAATTAGCGCTACACTTGTAATCTAGCCCTTTCTTTCATGCCCAAGTCCTATACATAAATATACATATGTATATGTTTTTATCAATAAGAATAAGTGATGTCCTTAAACAGTGTAACTTCAATTGGAGCTATAGTTGGGGAAAAAAAACAACACCTGTCACTGTTATTGACAGAATGTAAGGACTTATATGCACAATTCTCATGCAGCTCACAATGATCAAAATTGCAATTTTAATGTAAAATATATTTTTTCATTCCTAAATTATTTGATATTAAAGGGACATGAAACACAACATTTTTCTTTTGTAACGTAGATAGAGCATACCATTTTAAACAACTTTCCAATTCACTTCTATTATCTAATTTGCTTTAATCTCTTGGTATCCTTTGTTGAAGGAACTTCAATGCACATGGTGCAGCCACCAATCAGCAATTCCTGAGCCTACCTAAGTATCCTAGGTATCCTTTTCAACAAAGGATACTAAGGAAAAGAAAGAAGGGAATTGGAACGTTGTTTAAAAATGTACGGTCTCACAGATTCATTAAATAAAAAAATTGGCTTTCATGTCCCTTTAACTCTTTTATCATTTTAATTGTTGCTAAGGTCAAACCACTTTTTCCATAACCTTAGCTTTTTTCTGATTTATTATGCATAACTTTTATTTTCTATAGCCTTTCCTTTCCACCTGGATCTCCTTTGTTGGTTCCACTTTGAAGTTATACGTGTTGCCCTCTAAATTTCACATATAACCTCTTCTGCTGACACCATAATGACAAATTCATTTGTTTATTACATATTAAAAAAAAAATATTTTCCATTACTCATCTGTTTTTTCTTAAAATTGGAAAGAACATTTAACAATGATCTAACAAAGAAACAAGGAAAAGCATTTCATTCAATGTGCCCTCAAATTTATTGTCACTGCTGTGCTTTTTTTCTAATTTGTTTTAAGAAAACAAGGTAGACTAAGGCACAGACAAATTTTACTTAGGAAATTGAAAAATTATACAGTAGTTACTGAAAAAAAACAAAAAACTTTAATTTACAATTTGACACAATTTATTATAACAAAATTCTTCTTACAAATCATCTTCATTCACATAGTGTAGCTTATTACATTTAACAACTTTCTGCAAATTCTTTCTCATTTAACTCCCAGTGGGAGTAAATACATTAAACTGTCAGAAACATTACAATTATTACCTAAAGATCAGTACATGAGTACAATATTAAATGTTTGAAATTAAGATTTTGTATGTTGTAAAAAATAGGGAGAAAAATGTTCTAAGAGCAGATAATTTTAAGGGACAGTAAACACCAGGGACCCGATCCGATATGCAGCGCCGCCCGCAAAAGTGGGAGACGCCAAATTTTGCACTGGTTTGGTATCACATATACGGCGTAACATAGAAGTTACGCTCGTATATTTCTGCCTTCGGCCGTAGTTTTTTGGGCCATAGACAGGAATAGCAAACCAGCGCAGTTTGGTATCCAATATACAGTGTAAGGACTTACGTGGCGAAAATGGAGAAATCTTACTCCATTTTCACCTCGCCACAAATTGCAGGCGTAGTAAGCCTTACACTGTGTATTGGAGCCCCGTAACTCCCTAAACTACCTGCAAAATAAAACCTAACACCTAATGCATGCGCAATGTCTATCTACCTGTCAACCGCGATCCCCCGCCGCAATCCCTAATAAAGTATTTAACCCCTAAACCGCCACTCCCGGACCCCGCCGCCACCTACATTAAATGTATAACCCCCTAATGTGAGCCCCTACACCGCCGCCATCTACATTACCTACCCCCTAATGTGAGCCCCTTACACCGCCGCCACCTACATTACCTACCCCCTAATGTGAGCTCCTACCCCGCCGCCAGCTATATTAAAATTATTAACCCCTAATCTAATCCCACTATACCGCCGCCACCTATATTAAATTATTAACCCCTAATCTAATCCCACTATACCGCCACCACCTGTATTAAATTATTAACCCCTAATCTAATCCCACTATACCGCCGCCACCTATATTAAATTATTAACCCCTAATCTAATCCCACTATACCGCCGCCACCTATATTAATTTATTAACCCCTAATCTAATCCCCATACACCGCCAGCTATATTAAATTATTTAACCCCTAAAATACTAAACTATCGATACCACTAAACCTAAGTCTAACCCTACAAATAGCCCTGAAAAGGGCTTTTTGCGTGGCATTACCCCAAAGTAAACAGCTCTATTGCCAGCCCTTAAAAGGGCTTTTTGTGGGCCATTGCCCTGAAGTAATCAGCTCTTTTACCAGCCCTTAAAAGAGCTTTTGGCGGGGCTTTGTCACAAAGTAATCAGCTCTTTTGCATCTAATCTAAATCCCCCTATACCGCCGCCACCTATATTAAATATATTACCCCCTAATCTAATCCCACTATACCGCTGCCACCTATATTAACTATATTAACCCTAATTATATTAGAGTTAATATAGTTAATATAGTTATTATATTATATATATATATATATATTAAGTATAATAACCCTATCTAACTCTAACACCCCTAACTAAATTCTTATTAAAATAAATCTAATTAATATTAATATTAATAATTAAAATATTCCTATTTAAATCTAAATACTTACCTATGAAATAAACCCTAACGGCTAGATTTAGAGTTCTGCGGCCAAAGGGGTGCGTTAGCTACGCTGGCTTTTTCCCCCCGCACCTTTTAAATACCGCTGGTATTTAGAGTTCACAGAAGGGCTGCGTTAGGCTCCAAAAAAGGAGCGTATTGCATATTTACCGCAACTGCAACTCTCAATACCAGCGGTGCTTACGGACGCGGCCAGCTTCAAAAACGTGCTCGTGCAGGATTCCCCCATAGGAAACAATGGGGCTGTTTGAGCTGAAAAAAAACCTAACACCTGCAAAAAAGCAGCGTTCAGCTCCTAACGCAGCCCCATTGTTTCCTATGGGGAAACACTTCCTACGTCTGCACCTAACACTCTAACATGTACCCCGAGTCTAAACACCCCTAACCTTACACTTATTAACCCCTAATCTGCCGCCGCCGCTATCGCTGACCCCTGCATTTTATTATTAACCCCTAATCTGCCGCTCCGTACACCGCCGCAACCTACGTTATCCCTATGTACCCCTAATCTGCTGCCCCTAACACCGCCGACCCCTATATTATATTTATTAACCCCTAATCTGCCCCCCACAACGTCGCCGCTAGCTACCTACAATAATTAACCCCTAATCTGCCGACCGCACCTCACCGCTACTATAATAAAGTTATTAACCCCTAATCCGCCTCACTCCCGCCTCAATAACCCTATAAGAAATAGTATTAACCCCTAATCTAAGTCTCGCCGCTACTCTAATAAATGGATTAACCCCTAAAGCTAAGTCTAACCCTAACACCCCCCTAAGTTAAATATAATTTAAATCTAACAAAATAAATTAACTCTTATTAAATAAATTATTCCTATTTAAAGCTAAATACTTACCTGTAAAATAAACCCTAATATAGCTACAATATAAATAATAATTATATTGTAGCTATTTTAGGATTAATATTTATTTTACAGGCAACTTTGTATTTATTTTAACCAGGTACAATAGCTATTAAATAGTTAAGAACTATATAATAGCTAAAATAGTTAAAATAATTGCAAAATTACCTGTAAAATAAATCCTAACCTAAGTTACAATTAAACCTAACACTACACTATCAATAAATTAATTAAATACAATACCTACAAATAACTACAATTAAATAAACTAACTAAAGAACAAAAAATAAAAAAGAACTGTTACAAAGAATAAAAAAATATTTACAAACATTAGAAAAATATTACAACAATTTTAAACTAATTACACCTACTCTAAGCCCCCTAATAAAATAACAAAGACCCCCAAAATAAAAAAATGCCCTACCCTATTTTAAATTAAAAAAGTTCAAAGCTCTTTTACCTTACCAGCCCTGAAAAGGGCCATTTGCGGGGTATGCCCCAAATAATTCAGCTCTTTTGCCTGTAAAAAAAAACATACAATACCCCCCCAACATTACAACCCACCACCCACATACCCCTAATCTAACCCAAACCCCCCTTAAATAAACCTAACACTAAGCCCCTGAAGATCTTCCTACCTTATCTTCACCATACCAGGTTCACCAATCCGTCCTCCGAAGTCTTGATCCAAGCCTCCGAAGTCTTCATCCAAGCCCAAGCGGGGGCTGGCGATCCATAATCCGGCTGAAGTCTTCTATCAAGCGGCGGCTGAAGAGGTCCAGAAGAGGCTCCAAAGTCTTCATCCTATCCGGGAAGAAGAGGAGATCCGGACCGGCAACCATCTTGATTCAAGCGGCATCTTCTATCTTCATCCGATGACGAATGGCTCCATCTTGAAGACCTCCAGCACGGATCCATCCTTTTCTTCCGACGTCCAACTGAAGAATGAAGGTTCCTTTAAGGGACGCCATCCAAGATGGCGTCCCTCGAATTTCGATTGGCTGATAGGATTCTATCAGCCAATCGGAATTAAGGTAGGAAAATTCTGATTGGCTGATGGATTCAGCCAATCAGATTCAAGTTCAATCCGATTGGCTGATTGGATCAGCTAATCAGATTGAGCTCGCATTCTATTGGCTGTTCCGGATCTCCTCTTCTTCCCGGATAGGATGAAGACTTTGGAGCCTCTTCTGGACCTCTTCAGCCGCCGCTTGATAGAAGACTTCAGCCGGATTATGGATTGTCAGCCCCCGCTTGGGCTTGGATGAAGACTTCGGAGGCTTGGATCAAGACTTCGGAGGACGGATCGGTGAACCTGGCATGGTGAATATAAGGTAGGAAGATCTTCAGGGGCTTAGTGTTAGCTTTATTTAAGGGGGGTTTGGGTTAGATTAGGGGTATGTGGGTGGTGGGTTGTAATGTTGGGGGGGTATTGTATGTTTTTTTTACAGGCAAAAGAGCTGAATTATTTGGGGCATGCCCCGCAAATGGCCCTTTTCAGGGCTGGTAAGGTAAAAGAGCTTTGAACTTTTTTAATTTAGAATAGGGTAGGGCATTTTTTTATTTTGGGGGTCTTTGTTATTTTATTAGGGGGCTTAGAGTAGGTGTAATTAGTTTAAAATTGTTGTAATATTTTTCTAATGTTTGTAAATATGTTTTTATTTTTTGTAACTTAGTTCTTTTTTATTTTTTGTACTTTAGTTAGTTTATTTAATTGTAGTTATTTGTAGGTATTGTATTTAATTAATTTATTGATAGTGTAGTGTTAGGTTTAATTGTAACTTAGGTTAGGATTTATTTTACAGGTAATTTTGTAATTATTTTAACTATTTTAGCTATTAAATAGTTCTTAACTATTTAATAGCTATTGTACCTGGTTAAAATAAATACAAAGTTGCCTGTAAAATAAATATTAATCCTAAAATAGCTATAATATAATTATAATTTATGTTGTAGCTATATTAGGGTTTATTTTACAGGTAAGTATTTAGCTTTAAATAGGAATAATTTATTTAATAAGAGTTAATTTATTTTGTTAGATTTAAATTATATATAACTTAGGGGGGTGTTAGTGTTAGGGTTAGACTTAGCTTTAGGGGTTAATCCATTTATTAGAGTAGCGGCGAGATCCGGTCGGCAGATTAGTGGTTAATAATTGAAGTTAGGTGTCGGCGATGTTAGGGAGGGCAGATTAGGGGTTAATACTATTTCTTATAGGGTTATTGAGGTGGGAGTGAGGCGGATTAGGGGTTAATAACTTTATTATAGTAGCGGTGAGGTGCGGTCGGCAGATTAGGGGTTAATTATTGTAGGTAGCTGGCGGCGACATTGTGGGGGGCAGATTAGGGGTTAATAAATATAATATAGGGGTCGGCGGTGTTAGGGGCAGCAGATTAGGGGTACATAGGGATAACGTAGGTTGCGGCGGTGTACAGAGCGGCAGATTAGGGGTTAATAATAAAATGCAGGGGTCAGCGATAGCGGCGGCGGCAGATTAGGGGTTAATAAGTGTAAGGTTAGGGGTGTTTAGACTCGGGGTACATGTTAGAGTGTTAGGTGCAGATGTAGTAAGTGTTTCCCCATAGGAAACAATGGGGCTGCGTTAGGAGCTGAACGCTGCTTTTTTGCAGGTGTTAGGTTTTTTTTCAGCTCAAACTGCCCCATTGTTTCCTATGGGGGAATCGTGCACGAGCACATTTTTGAAGCTGGCCGCGTCCGTAAGCACCGCTGGTATTGAGAGTTGCAGTTGCGGTAAATATGCTCTACGCTCCTTTTTTGCAGCCCTTCTGTGAACTCTAAATACCAGCGGTATTTAAAAGGTGCGGCCAGAAAAAAGCACGCGTAGCTAACGCACCCCTTCTAATGCAAAACTCTAAATCTAGCCGAGCGGTAGCCCAAAACCAGCGTTAGGAGCCTCCAATGCTGGTTTTGACGGCTACCGCCCAACTACATTGTAGCTATTTTAGGGTTTATATTTATTTTACAGGTAACTTGGTATTTATTTTAACTAGGTACAATAGCTATTACATAGTTAATAACTATTTAATAGCTACCTTGTTAAAATAATTACCAATTTACCTGTAAAATAAATCCTAACCTAAGTTACAAATACACCTACACTATCAATAAATTAAATAAACTACAAATCTCTAAACTAAAATACAATTAAATACACTAAACTAAATTACAAAAACAAACAAACACTAAATTACAAAAAATAAAAAAAGATTACAAGAATTTTAAGCTAATTACACCTATTCTAAGCCCCCTAATAAAATAATAAAGCCCCCCAAAATAAAAAAATGCCCTACCCTATTAAAAATTAACCAGCTCTTTTACCAGCCCTTAAAGGGGCTTTTTGCGGGGCATGCCCCAAAGTAAACAGCTCTTTTGCCTGTAAAAAAACCCACAATACCACCCCCCAACATTTACAACCCACCACCCACATACCCCTACTCTAAACCCACCCAAACCCCCCTTAAAAAAACCTAACATGAATTTCATTCGTCGTTCAGTCGTCGGGCCAGCTGGATGTTCCGTGTCGGAGGGCTGAAGAAAAAAAGGTAAAAGAGCTGATTACTTTGGGGCAAAAGAATATAATATAAGTTCATAGATAAAATAAGTCACACAGCTCGACGCGTTTCGCTCTTCTCAGAGCTTTATCAAGAACTTGATCTTGATAAAGCTCTGAGAAGAGCGAAACGCATCGAGCTGTGTGACTTATTTTATCTATGAACTTATATTATACACAATATCCGAATATATAGATCATTAAAATAACCCGGGTTATTCATTTTTCTACATCTCTATCCCACTAACCATTTGGGGATTTGTTAAAGATCCTTAGAATTACTGCGTGCATAAGCACTAAGTGCAGTTGTTACTCTTCATCATCACTAAGGAATACAAAGTGTCAAGTGTACAATACAGAGCAGCGGTGTCACTCCCATAGAAAGACGACCTCCCACGGAGGAGTGTGACGTCAGACGCCGAAGACAGACAACGGAGAGAGCAGAACTATGGAGAAACAGTAAGCAGCCACAGTATTGCTGTCTCCAATAACAGTAAGAACTGTAAGTAAAACTAATTTGATTCAAACTGGGATATTTTTTACTAAAAAGGTGAACGTTTAATAATCTTTATTTGATTCTGGATTTCAGTATAAGTCATTTTATCTACCGCATGCACAGCACTAAGAGCGGTACATGAACTTTTAACGGTTTTAAATCAAACACTGAAAAAACATCAAGTAAGAGTGTTTGCAACAGATATATCTTAACCTTGGATTTTAAAAATACATAGTTACTTCTTTCACCGCGTGCATAGCACTAAGAGCGGTACTTAGCAAATTCTGAAGCAGCAACTATAATTCAACCTGCTTTGAGCTTTATAATACCCAATATAGAAAAAATAGCTATACAAAGCCCAAAAGGAATTTGGAGTCTTTATTGGGACATAGGAAGTGACTTTTAAACGGACTTTTTTATTTTTCATTTTTGGTCACACACAGTAGTACCACCTATATAGGGCTTTTATAGGTTTATTTGAATATTCAAATTGTATCTGGGAGACGTCCCATAGATATATTGACATTAATTGGTTAACACAACGTTATGTGGATCATTTTTAATCCTTTATCAATATATTTTAAATACATCTTATGTTATTTTCACTATTCAGAGTCACTTATTATTGTTTTTCACTTAACAAATATTTTCACTTAAGATTTTAGCAATTAGAAACACATTATTTATACAGAAATTAATTTACTAAAAATCCCCTACATAGGAAATCTACACCATTACCGCACTCTTATAGATTAGAGATTAATAAATATATTTCCTCTAAATTTCTTTATTTTTATATTAGGTAATTAACCATCACACACATTGTATAAATATCAGGCACTTTTAGGTAATTTAATTACCATATACACTAATTAATTAATGTAAAAATTGTTTAAAAAAATATAACTTCTAAATGGTCAAAGCACTATTTTCTCACTTGTTTATATTCACATAATAAGTCTTATAAACCCTCCTTTTTTTCTTCACCTCTAACATTAAAAAATTGATTTCAGTAATAAATTGGAAAATTCGTATCCCTTAAAATTTAAATATATCCCTTAAGTGTATCACGCCCCTATATCCACACAAATTCTTCTGAATATTCACACATATATAAGTCGGAAGGAACTTAAATTTATAGGGAGTTTGGGATATTGACAGTTCCAGCGCTCTATTCATTCTAAACTAAAAAAAATGTACTTTGGGGCAAATCCCCGCAAAAAGCCCTTTTAAGAGCTGGCAATAGAGCTGTTTACGTTGGGGTAATGCCACACAAAAAGCCCTTTTCAGGGCTATTTGTAGGGTTAGACTTAGGTTTAGTGGTAGGGATAGTTTAGTATTTTAGGGGTTAATTAATTTAATATAGGTGGCGGCGGTATAGGGGGATTAGATTAGGGGTAATTAATTTAATATAGCTGGCGGCGGGGTAGGGGGATTTAAATTAGGGGTTAATTAATTTAATATAGCTGGCGGCGGTGTAGGGGGATTTAGATTAGGGGTTAATAATTTTAATATAGCTGGCGGGGTAGAAGCTCACATTAGCTGGTAGGTAATGTAGGTGGTGGTGTAAGGGGCTCACATTAGGGGGTAGTTAATGTAGGTGGCGGCGGGGTAGGAGCTCACATTAGGGGGTAGTTAATGTAGGTGGCAGCGGGGTAGGAGCTCACATTAGGGGGTAGGTAATGTAGGTGGCGGCGGTGTAAGGGGCTCACATTAGGAGGTAGTTAATGTAGTTGGCGGTGGGGTAGGAGCTCACATTAGGGGGTAGTTAATGTAGGTGGCGGTGGTGTAAGGGGCTCACATTAGGCAGTAGTTAATGTAGGTGGCGGCGGGGTAGGAGCTCACATTAGGGGGTAGTTAATGTAGATGGCGGCGGGGTAGAAGCTCACATTAGGGGGTAAGTAATGTAGGTGGCGGCGGTGTAAGGGGCTCACATTAGGGGGTAGTTAATGTAGGTGGCGACGGGGTCCAGGAGCGGCGGTTTAGGGGTTAATAACTTTATTAGGTGCGGCGGGGTCCGGGAGCGGTGGTTTAGGGGTTAATAATTTTTTTATTATTAGGAGAGTGAGGGGGGATTCCTGATTGAGGGGTATACGTGTCGGGCTATGTTTGGGAGGCGTGTTAGACAGTACGGGAGATTTTATAACTTAGTCAGGTTTTGTAGGCGCCGGCAGTTTCTAAAGTGCCGTAAGTCACTGGCGACTCCAGAAATTTGTACTTACGCAGATTTCTGGACATCGCTGGTTTATCCGACTTACGGCACTTTAGCAACTGCCAGCGCCGTATATGGGATAGCTCGAGTTGCGAGCTGAAACTACGGGCGGTGGGGGTTCCCTCGCTTGCGCCGCAAACTACGATATATATCGGATCGCGCCCCAGAATTTTTGTTGTTTAAAAATGTAGATAATCCTGTTATTACCCATTCCCCAGTTCTGCAAAACCAACACAGTTATAATAATATAATTTTTACCTCTGTGATTACCTTGTATCTAAGCCTCTGCAAACTGCCCCCTTATTTCAGTTCTTTTGACAGACTTGTATTTTTAGCCAATCAGTGCTGACTCCTAGGAGCTTCACGTACCTGAGCTCAATGTTATCTATGTGAAACACATGAACTAACGCCCTCTAGTGGTGATAAACTGTCAAAATGCTTTCAGATTAGAGGCGGCCTTCAAGGTCTAAGAAATTAGCATATGAACCTCCTAGGTTTAGCTTTCAACTAAGAATACCAAGAGAACAAAGCAAAATTGGTAATAAAAGTAAATTGGAAAGTTGTTTAAAATTACATGCCCTATTTAAATCATGAAAGTTTTTTTTTACTTGACTGTTCCATTAAGGGAGTCTGGGAGATTGTAAAAAAGTTGTGGTCTATAAGGGAGATCTCTGAAAATAAGGGAGTGTTGGCAAGCTTAGGCAGCAAACATGTTAGTGTTTCGCAAAAGTCTTAGATTTAAGTAAATAATTGGTAGCTAATTGTCAACTAGAATTAACAGGTGTATAACATTTCCGCCATAATTAAATCTGCAACCCATATTTAACAAATATGAAATATAAGATTAAAATCTGTGACCCTTATCTAACAAATACAATATTAACAGTAGCTCTAAAAATTGCAAGCAATAACAATTATAATACAATTAGAACAGTTATATAAACAATAAGTTACACACACACACATACATTCACGCATTAGTGATGTCGCGAACAGTTCTGCCGCAAATAGTTTGCAGCGAACATAGCATGCTCGCGTTCGCAGCGGACGGCGAACATATGCGATGTTCGATCCGCCCCCTATTAGTCATCATTGAGTAACCTTTGACCCTGTAGCTCACAGTCACAAGACACATTACAGCCAATCAGCAGCAGGCACTCCCTCCCAGACCCTCCCACCTCCTGGACAGCATCCATTTTAGATTCATTCGGAGCCTGCATTCTTAGTGAGAGAGGAGGGACAGTGTAGCTGCTGCTGATTTAATAGGGAAATTGATAGCTAGGCTAGTGTATTCAGTGTCCACTACAGTCCTGAAGGACTCATCTGATCTCTGCTGTAAGGACAGCACCCCAAAAAGCCCTTTTTAGGGCTAGAACATCAGTCTGCTTTTTTTTTTTTTCCCTGTGTAATCTAGCGTATACTGTGCCCACTTGCCCAGTGCCACCACTCATATCTGGTGTAACAGTAGTGTACATTTAAAAAAAACAAAAAAACTTTTTTTAATTTGAAATAATAGCAGTCATTTTCCTTCACACGTGTGCGTTTGAGGTCCTGCCAGGGCACAGTGTGACACCAGTGCAAGTCATATCTGCTAAAACAGTAGTGTACATTTAAAAAAAAAAACCCCTTTTTTTAATTTGAAATAATAGCAGTCAGTTTCCTTCTCACGTGTGCGTTTCAGGTCCTGCCAGGGCACAGTGTCACACCAGTGCAAGTCATATCTGATAAAACAGTAGTGTACATTTAAAAAAAAAACAACCCTTTTTTAATTTGAAATAATAGCAGTCAGTTTCCTTCTCACGTGTGCGTTTCAGGTCCTGCCAGGGCACAGTGTGACACCAGTGCAAGTCATATCTGCTAAAACAGTAGTGTACATTTTAAAAAAACAACCCTTTTTTTAATTTGAAATAATAGCAGTCAGTTTCCTTCTCACGTGTGCGTTTCAGGTCCTGCCAGGGCACAGTGTCACACCAGTGCAAGTCATATCTGCTAAAACAGTAGTGTACATACATTTAAAAAAAACAACCCTTTTTTATTGTGAAATAATAGCAGTCAGTTTCCCTCACACGTGTGCGCTCTAGGTCCTGCCAGGGCACAGTGTCACACCAGTGCAAGTCATATCTACTAAAACAGTAGTGTACACACATTTAAAAAAACAACAACCTTTTTTAACTGTGAAATAATAGCAGTCAGTTTCCCTCACACGTGTGCGTTCCAGGTCCTGCCAGGGCACAGTGTCACACCAGTGCAAGTCATATCTGCTAAAACAGTAGTGTGTACATACATTTAAAGAAAAAAAAACCTTTTTTATTGTGAAATAATAGCAGTCAGTTTCCCTCACACGTGTGCGCTCCAGGTCCTGCCAGGGCACAGTGTCACACCAGTGCAAGTCATATCTACTAAAACAGTAGTGTACATACATTTAAAAAAAAAAAACTTTTTTTACTGTGAAATAATAGCAGTCAGTTTCCCTCACACGTGTGCGTTCCAGGTCCTGCCAGGGCACAGTGTCACACAAGTGCAAGTCATATCTGCTAAAACAGTAGTGTACATTTAAAAAATAAAAAAAACCTTACACTACCTGAACGATACAACATCATACCTGA